>NC_088880.1:13096109-13121013 GCF_032884065.1 Artemia franciscana | reverse complement strand
GCCGTGAATTGTTTCACCAATTCGTCGTTGATATGTATGCTAAAATTGATACAGAACGTTTGCTATATATCCGCCTGAATCAGACTAAGCTCCGCTCTGAGCAATACATTCATTTGCGAGATGCAGTTATAAATGACGGTAATACCACAAACGTTGGAAGATTAACAATTTTACCTTCGTCATATGCTGGCAGTCCCCGTCATATGCATGAATATGCTCAAGATGCTATTGCGTATGTTCGTCTCTATGGTCGTCCAGATTTATTTATTACATTTACATGTAATCAATCTTGGGACGAGATACTGCAGCTTTTACTTCAAGGACAATCGGCGGTTCATAGGCATGACATTACGGCCCGTGTCTTCCGGCAAAAGTTGAAATCACTGATAAACTACATTGTAAAACTTGAAGTATTTGGGTCAGTGCGATGCTGGATGTACTCAGTGGAATGGCAAAAACGAGGTTTGCCACACGCACATATACTAATCTGGCTACATAAAAAAATTACTTCGAACGAAATTGATGATGTGATTTCCGCTGAAATACCTGATAAAAATGTCGATAAGGGGTTACATGATATTATTGTAAAAAATATGATACATGGACCTTGCGGTGCACTGAACGAAAATTCACCATGCATGGCCAAAGGAAGGTGCACAAAGCAATATCCTCGACTTTTAGTATCAAATACAATTACTGGCAATGATGGTTACCCACAATATAGAAGAAGATCTACTGAAGATGGCGGTAAAACAGCAATAATAAAGAAGCGTAACGGTACCACCATCGAAGTAGATAACCAGTGGGTTGTTCCATATTCCCCATTATTATCAAAAACATTTAATGCACACATAAACGTTGAATACTGTAACTCCGTAAAGGCAATCAAATACATATGTAAATACGTCAACAAAGGCAGTGACATTGCAGTTTTTGGCTTGCAGCCCGAAATCAAAGATTTCGATGAAATCGTACAATATCAGGCTGGAAGATACATAAGCAGTAATGAAGCTGTTTGGCGAATTCTTTCATTTCCGATACATGAACGTAGTCCAGCTGTTGTTCACTTAGCGGTACATTTACAGAATGGTCAACGTGTTTATTTCACGGAAACCAACCTGCAACAAAGAGTCCTGAATCCACCGGATACAACATTAACAGCTTTTTTTCGCTTTGCAAAAATGATTCTTTTGCAAAAAAACTGCTGTATACTGAAGTGCCTTCGTATTACACGTGGAATACTAAAAATAAAGTATTTGAACGTCGAAAACAGGGTAAGTCAGTCGACGGCCAACCTACCATCTTCAAAGATACCACGATAGGAAGACTCTACACCGTTCACCCCAATCAACATGAATGCTTCTTTCTACGCCTGCTTTTGGTGAATGTACCCGGTCCGACATCCTTTGAGTATTTGAGGACTTTAAATGGTACTATACATGACACTTACCGTAGTGCATGCCAAGCTCTGAATTTATTGGAGAATGACCAACACTGGGATAACTGCATCAATGACGCGTGCGAAACGTCAACCCCAAGTCAAATTCGTGCATTGTTTGGCATCATTTTAACAACTTGCTCTCCATCAGCTCCTACAGAGTTATGGGAAAAATATAAGTCAAAAATGTCAGAAGATATACTCCATCGAAAACAGTTAGAGATGTCAGATATGACTTTTGATTTTACATCAGAAATTTATAACTACACTTTAGTTGTTATAGAAGATTTGTGCGTACGTTTGGCAAACAAACCTCTTTAGGATTTGGGAATGCCTTCACCTAACCGTATCGCTGCTGTTTCAACATGTGTAGAATTGGATCGTGAACAAAGTTACAGTACGAGTGATCTATTGTCGTATGTACAAACTAACATTTCCAAGTTAACGTCGGAACAAAAAGACATTTATGATACGATAATGCATTGTGTCGATAATTACGTTGGAGAAATTTTCTTTTTGGATGCGCCAGGAGGTACTGGTAAAACGTTTGTGATAAAACTGATTCTGGCATCAATTCGATCAAAAAATGATATAGCGTTGGCAATTGCGTCGTCCGGAATAGCCGCAACATTGCTGCCTGGTGAAAGAACTGCTCATTCCGCTTTGAAATTGCCTCTGAACTTGCATTCTACAGAAACTCCCACGTGCAATATTTCCAAATCATCTGGGATGGGTAAAGTATTGCAGCAATGCAAACTTATTATTTGGGATGAGTGCCCAATGGCACACAAAAAATCGCTCGAGGCTCTGGATCAATGCTTGAAAGATTTGCGAGGGAAGTCGAAACCCTTTGGCAGCACATTAATATTGCTTGCGGGAGATTTCAGGCAAACATTACCTATAATACCTAGATCAACTCCTGCAGACGAAATGAATGCTTGCCTGAAAAATTCTAATTTATGGGCACACGTAAAAACATTAAAATTAACTACAAATATGCGTGTCCGATTGCAAAACGATGACTCTGGTCAAACATTTTCAGATCAATTGCTGGCAATGGGAAACGGAAAGCTCCCAGTAGACTCAATTTCAGGACGTATACAACTACCTGCTGATTTCTGTAATTTAGTGACGTCCAAAAATGAATTGATTGAAAAAGTATTTCCGAATATTCTAAAAAATTATAAAAAAAATAAATGGCTAAGTGAAAGAGCGATTCTCGCACCCAAAAATATAGACGTCCACGAAATCAACAATATTGTTTTGACCAAGATTCGAGACCAGGCAGTCCTTTACAAGTCAGTCGACACAGTTTTGGAACCAAATGAAGCGGTTAATTATCCATCTGAATTTTTAAATTCCATAGAACTTTCAGGGTTTCCACCACACGTGCTACAACTAAAAATAGGCGTACCAATAATACTTTTAAGAAATATAAACCCACCAAAGCTTTGCAATGGCACTCGACTTGCCGTAAAAAAAAACAATGGAAAACCTAATAGAGGCCACAATCTTGACAGGGCCTTTTGAGGGTGAGGCTGTTCTTATTCCTCGCATTCCCATGATTCCAACGGATCTGCCTTTTCAATTTAAAAGATTGCAATTCCCAATTCGATTAGCATTTGCAATCACCATTAACAAAGCTCAAGGTCAATCATTAGAAAAATGTGGTATAGATCTTAATACTGATTGTTTTTCCCATGGACAATTGTACGTTGCATGTTCGAGGGTCGGTAAACCTGACAATCTATTTATGTGCAGCGACAATTGGACAGCGAAGAATGTTGTATATTCGCAAGTTTTACGCAGTTAATTTGTATTTTGGAACCAAATGAAGCGGTTAATTATCCATCTGAATTTTTAAATTCAATAGATCCTTCAGGGTTTCCACCACACGTGCTACAACTAAAAATAGGCGTACCAATAATACTTTTAAGAAATATCAACCCACCAAAGCTTTGCAATGGCACGCGACTTGCCGTAAAAAAAACAATGGAAAACCTAATAGAGGCCACAATCTTGACAGGGCCTTATGAGGGTGAGGCTGTTCTTATTCCTCGCATTCCCATGATTCCAACGGATCTGCTTTTTCAATTTAAAAGATTGCAATTCCCAATTCGATTAGCATTTGCAACCACCATCAACAAAGCTCAAGGGCAATCACTAGAAAAATGCGGTATAGATCTTAATACAGATTGCTTTAACAATGTACAATTGTATGTTGCATCTTTGAGGGTCGATAAACCTGACAATCTATTTATACGCACGACTAGCGAAGACTGTTGTATATTCACAAGTTTTACGTAGTTAATTTGTATTGTATCTATCTATCTATCTATCTATATAAAAACGAGTTGTGTGTATGCATGTTTTTTTGTTTGTAAAAAGAGCGTTTGCATATGACGTCATTATTAGTACATACGGCTTTGTATATGGACAGACAATGGGAAAGCCAAGAATGTTGTATATTCGCAATTTTTACGTAGTTTGAAACACATATATAAATCTATCTATATTCACAGGTGGGACACAGGGGCACAACTACAATGGCGCGTAACTAATATGGCGCGTAACGACTTACGCGTGCGGGGGGGCTTGGGGGGCGCGAAGCGCCCCTCCAACTAGGTGTTGGGGTGGCGCGAAGCGCCACCCCAACAGCTAGTATATATATATATATATATATATATATATATATATATATATATATATATATATATATATATATATATATATATATATATATATATATATATATATATATATATATGTATATATCTCTATTCACAGGTGGGACACAGGGACACAACTACAATGGCGCGTAACTAATATGGCGCGTAACGACTTACGCGCGCGGGGGAAGGCGCGAGTAAGTTGTCTGTGTGTCGAGTGACGTCATGTTTGTGTGTCGACTGACGTCATGTTTGTCGACTGACGAAATTACAGACCGGGACATCGGGACACAAATGACGACCGGGACACCGGGACATAGGAAATATAAATGACGACCGGGACACTCAAAGAGAAAGCGACCGGGACACAAGGAATGTTCGATTAGCAATCACCATCAACAAAGCACCGGGACACAAATGTCGACCGGGACACAGGGAATATAAATCACGACCAGGACACTCAAAGAGAAATTACAGACCGGGACACCGAAACACAAATGACGACCGGGACAAAAATGACGACCGGGACAGAGGGAATATAAATGACGACCGCGACACTCAAAGAGAAATTACAGACTGGGACACCGGGACACAAATGACGACCGGGACACAGGGAAACAACAACAACGGGGACGCCGGGGGGCACAGGGGGATATATAAATAACGACGGGGACACAGGGAATGTTTGATTAGCAATCATCATCAACAAAGCTCAAGGGCAATCATTAGAATAATGAGGTATAGATCTGAATACAGATTGTTTTTCCCATGGACAATTATATGTTGCATGTTCAAGAGTCGGTAAACCTGACAATCTATTTACATGCACAAAACTAAAAAAACTAAAAAAAGGCAAAAACTACAAAAAAAAACTAAAAACTAATAAAAAAGCTAAAAAACTAAAAAAAGGCAAAAACTACAAAAAAAAACTAAAAACTAATAAAAAAAATAAAAAAGCTAAAAAACTAAAAAAACTAAAAAAACTAAAAAAACTAAAAAAAGGTAAAAAACTAAAAAAACTAAAAACTAAAAAAAACTAAAAAAAAGGAAAAAACTGAAAAATAAGCTAAAATAAAGGTAAAAACCAATAAAAAACTAAAAAAAAAAACTGAAAAAACTAAAAAAAGGCAAAAACTACAAAAAAACTAAAAACTAATAAAAAAAGTAAAAAAGCTAAAAAACTAAAAAAACTAAAAAAACTAAAAAAACTAAAAAAACTAAAAAAAGGTAAAAAACTAAAAAAAATAAAAAATAAAAAAAAACTAAAAAATAGGAAAAAACTGAAAAATAAGCTAACATAAAGGTAAAAACCAATAAAAAACTAAAAAGAAAAAAAGGAAAAAACTAAAAAAATTTTCATCTAAAAAACTAAAAAAAACTAAAAAAGGTAAAAACTAAAAGAACTAAAAAAGAAAAAAATAAATGACGACACTCAAAGAGAAAGCGACCAGGACAAAAGGAATGTTCGATTAGCAATCAACAAAGCACCGGGACACAGGGAGTATAAATGACGACCAGGACATAAGTAAAAAAAAAATAACAAAACTAAAAAGAAGTTAAAAACTACAAAAAAACTAAAAAGAAAAAAAAAACTAAAAACTAATAAAAAAACTAAAAAATCTAAAAATCTAAATAAACTAAAAAAGAAAAAAAAGGAAAAAAATAAAGGAGAAAAACAAAACTAAAAAACGAATGTATATACAGACCGGTACACCGGGATACAAATGACGACCGGGACACAGGGAATATAAATGACGACCGGGACACAGGGACACAACTACAACGGGGACACCGGGGGAAACAGGGGGATATAAATGACGACCGGGACAAAAAAACTAAAAAGAAAAAAAAACTAAAAACTAATAAAAAAACTAAAAAATCTAAAAATCTAAATAAGCTAAAAAAGAAAAAAAAAGGAAAAAAATAAAGGAGAAAAACAAAACTAAAAAACGAATGTATATACAGACCGGGACACCGGGATACAAATGACGACCGGGACACAGGGACACAACTACAACGGGGACACCGGGGGAAACAGGGGGATGTAAATGACGACCGGGACACCGGGACAGGGAATGGTCGATTAGCAATCACCATCAACAAAGCTCAAGGGCAATCATTAGAACCATGAGGTATAGATCTGAATACAGATTGTTTTCCCATGGACCATTATATGTTGCATGTTCAAGAGTCGGTAAACCTGACAATCTATTTATATGCAAAGACAATGGGACAGCAAAGAATGTTGTATATTCGCAAGTTTTACGTAGTTAAAACCATATATATATATATATATATATATATATATATATATATATATATATATATATATATATATATATATATATATATATATATATATATATATATATATATATATATATATATATATCTATATTCACAGGTGGGACATAGGGACACAACTACAATGGCGCGTAACTATTATGGCGCGTAACGACTTACGCGCGCGGGGGGGCTTGGGGGGGGGCGCGAAGCGCCCCCACCAACTAGGTGTCGGGGGGGGCGCGAAGCGCCACCCCAACAGCTAGTATATATATATATATATATATATATATATATATATATATATATATATATATATATATATATATATATATATATATATATATATATATATATATATATATATATATATATATATATATATATATATATATATATATATATATATATATATATATATATATATATATATATATATATGTATATATATATATATATATATATATATATATATATATATATATATATATATATATATATATATATATATATATATATCTATCTATATATATAAAAATAAGTTGTCTTTCTGTCTGTGGATCAGGTGACGTCATGTTTCTGTGTTGACTGACGTCATGAAATTAGTTGTCGTCATTTTTGCTTTGACGGTGACGTCATTAATGGTATTTAAGACATGCGTTAATGCGTTCACGCTGCTGATAGAGAAAGTAAGAAAAGAAAGCGTGCCGAGGAATCACAAGAACAGCAAGAAAACAGGCTTGCAGCTGATAGAGAAAGTAAGAAAAGAAAGCGTGCCGAGGAATCACAAGAACAGCAAGAAAACAGGCTTGCGGCTAAAGAACGTAAAACCGCGCAGTTAGATGAAAATCCACCAGGAAAGCTAGAGTCAAAACATATCAAAACTGAAAATGATAGCGATGATGATTGGGTTTGGGATTTTAACTTGGATAAGGTCATCAATGCCTACCAGATTTAAGTTAAAAAACAAAGGTTCGGCGATATGTACTTCATAGTGACGCTGAAAAATAAAGAAGAAAAAAAACTGAAAAATGTAAAAAACTAAAAAGAAAAAACACTCAAAGATAAATTACAGACCGGGACACAAATGACGATCGACACAGAGGGAATATAAATGACGAACGGGAACCTCAAAGAAAAATTACAGACTGGGACACCCGGACACAAATCACGACCGGGAATATAAATGACGACTGGGACACAGAGACACAACTACAACGGGGACGCCGGGGGCACAGGCGGGATATATAATTGAAGACTGAGACACAGGGATTGTTTGAATAGAAATTACTGACCGGGACACAAATGACGACCGGGACACTGGGACACAGGGAATATAAATGACGACCGGGACACTCAAAGAGAAATTACAAACTGGGTCACCAGGACACAAATGACGACCGGGACACAGGGAATATAAATGCTATTTATATGCACAGACAATGGGACAGCGAAGAATGTTGTATATTCGCATGTTTTACGTAGTTAAAAATATATATTTATATCTATCTCAATTCACAGGTGGGACACAGGGACACAGCTACAATGGCGCATAACTAATATGGCGCGTAACGACTTACGCGCGCGGGGGGGCTTGGGGGGGCGCGAAGCGCCCCACCAACTAGGGTAGGTATATATATATATACTACCAACAGCTAGTATATATATATATATATATATATATATATATATATATATATATATATATATATATATATATACATATACATATTCACAGGTGGGACACAAGGACACAACTACAATGGCGCGTAACGAATTACGCGCGGGGGGGGGGGGCTTGGGGGGGGCGCAAAGCGCCACCCCAACAGCTAGTATATATATATATATATATATATATATATATATATATATATATATATATATATATATATATATATATATATATATATATATATATATATATATATATATATATATATATATATATATATATATATATATATATATATATATATATATATATATATATATATATATATATATATATATATATATATATATATATATATATATATATATATATATATATATATATATATATATATATATATATATATATATATATATATATATATATATATATATATATATATATATATATATATATATATATATATATATATATATATATATATATATATATATATATATATATATATATATATATATATATATATATATATATATATATATATATATATATATATATATATATATATATATATATATATATATATATATGGCTATGGATCCAATGTAATAATATGCGTATATAACATATGGTATATTAGTGCCGGGATCCCGAGCCATGTTCGAGCCTCGGCACTGGGCACGCGGCAGGCTTGTATTTATTTGGTTCTCTAATTTCGTATTAGTGTGCTGTTTCTTGTTCCGTGCCTTTTTCTATAGCTGTTCAGAGTCATTTGTCATCTTGTGTAACTCTGTGTGTGTTATAGATGCTTAAAACGATAGGACCACTCCTGGGGGGAAAATTTTTTAATCTGTGCTCTTGAAATGTATATAAATATGACGTCACCATATGATTTTTCTCCAAAATTAAGCTTCTAAAACAATGTTCTCAAGCTCGTTACCTATCTAGATCGTTTTTTCAGGGCAGAAAATCCCAGAATACGAATTTTCATAATAAAATATGAAGTTGGTTTCCAAGAAACAAATTATAAATTATAAAGGGAGTAGATATGTTTGACTTTTATTTACATAATAAACAGAAACTTAAACTATTACAGGTATGAATCACTACGCTAGAAAAGAAATTTTGCTAACGCGTAGCGATTAATTACATAAACATTCCTAAAGGCATCCTAAATTAACAATAACAATAAAAAACACTACATATTTGTTCCTAAAAGCATCCTACACTAATTAAAAAAATGAATGAAAAATGAAAAAAGACAATCACCTTCCCTCAAACACCCCCAGGGTAACAACCACCATCCAAATGCAATTCCATCCACCCCAATCCCTTCAACCCACTCCTCCCTCCAGTCCTATAAACCACTGCATTCCTCCTCTTCCCCCCAAAAAAAACTAATTCCCCAACAAATACTCTTTTAATCTTATTTAACTCACCGGAAGTGAATTCCAAATAGAAGAGTCAAGATACTTCAAAGTAAAAGCAGATCTTACACCATTTTTAATATCCGTAACCAAGGTTATCACATCTTCTTGAATCATACTCATGAACAGAACTTCTAAAACGGTAAAACTCATTAGAAGTTTCTAGATTATGGTACTAGATTATCCGTTACTAGACTATGCATATAATTAATAACAAACATCGCCGCTTGATAGTCCTTTATCTGTCAAACATTGAGTAGCCTTAGAGACTTAAAGCCTGCACTGGTGTCTTTAGCATTTTTTACGTACTTCCCAATTATTCTTGCTGCTTTATTTTTTAGAATTTGCACACGCTTGCAATTAAAATTAAAATTTTCTACTCCAAACTAAACATTCGTATGATATATACTGGTAGATTTTTGCAAAATATATCGTTCGAAGAATATGTTTCGGCAGAATAGGCTTCAGTCTTCTGAGGATGCCAACTCCTCTTGCAATTTTAGCGGAAACAATGTCGCTATGATGCTTCCACGAAAGATTAGAATCAATATGGAAGGCAAGGTACCGCAGTGATTTAACTTGTAAAACAGGATTTTCACCTAAAAAGACTTTACTACTTATATCAACAGAATAGCCCACTCTACAGAATGTCAGTAAAAACACTTTCTTAACTTTCACGCACAGCAAACTTAAACTTGTAAAAACCTCCAATCTTATGAGAGGATCAATAGCTTTTACTATTAAATCATTAACTGATTTTGCAAATACTGTTAGTGTAGTGTCATCCGAAAAAGAATTAATACATACATCCTGCAGATAAAAGCGCGGCATGTCCACTTAAACTAGATAAAGTAAAGGGCCCAGAACAGAGCCTTGCGGTACACCACACTTCACAGGAAAAGACATTGAGACTAGGTCATTTAAAACGACTTTAAATGACCTATCGTAAAGATAGCTCTCAAACCATCTTAGACAAACTGCATCTATTCCAAGACTTCTCATTCGATGAAGCAATACTTGGTAGTCAACGGTGTCAAACGCTTTTCTAATGTCAATATAGACATAGGTATATTGCCTGAGTTTAATGCACAGTTAACACTTTGAACCAGGTAAACACTTTTAATTAGGTATAAAATAAATATATTATTTGTATAATATATTGTATACGTATGTATCATAAAATGTATTAAAATATATATGGGCTATGCATAAAAGTAAGATGATATATATAAAGATTCTAGTTGTAATGTTAAATGTTACGAGGTTACATACATGTAATTTTAGACTAAAAAAATCTTCTCGCCCTCAGAAAAGTTAATTAAAAGATTTTTGGAACTCCAAGTAGTTGCACTTAAGCTATGATTTTTAATAATTTGCCTAGCAAAAGGTTTCTATTAATTGCAAGAAGCTTTAAAGGGTAGGGAAGACCCGTTTTTTCTTGGGCCATGCATTTGAACTAACTTCATCTAATGGATGTCGCCACGGTTATATTGCTTGTAAATATTTCCTGCTTCTTTGCTTATAACCTCGCTGTAGTTTCCAAATATCTGCAAAGCTCTTCTTTTTCTGGTACCGATGGGTTTCCCTCTTCTCACGACTCATGACCTTTTAAACTTAAGACTTATATTATTTTGGATTCATCCAAGGTTAACAGTTTCAATTTATATGACAAGCTAAGTTCAGATGCTAAGTTCAATTCACTTAGCTTCTAAAGTTCTGTTCTAAAGTTCTTAGTTCTAGTTCTAAGTTCTTAGGTTAAGTTCTTAGTTAAGCTCTTAGTTCTTAGTTCTAAAGTTCTTAGCTCTAAGTTCACTTAGCTCGTGCTAAGTTCAGATGCTTCGGATTTCGACAAAATTCTTTAAGGATTTTGCTGCTATTTTCAACTTTAAAGTTTTTCAAGATATTTTATAATTTTTTTTTTTAGACAGAGAGAAATTTTTAAAAACTTTTGAGATCCTTTTAAAAACCTCATATAATTCACAGCTTAACTCTCAGTTTCTCCCGATTTAGTCTGCCCAAATCTTGCGAAAATATAAATAAATACTCAGTCAACTAAATGTTGGCTTGAATATTTTACTATTATTTTTCGAAATTTTGGCATTGGTGATAACTAATACTAAATCATAGAGCTAAAAATGAAACAGAAAATACAATGAGGAGATTGAAAACACTTTAAATTATCTATCCTCAAAATAATATCAATTTTTTTAGTTTATTCGAATATCATGTTTCTTTTACTTTACTATTTTTCAACCGTCATTCTTTGACTTTTCCCTTTAATTGGTCTTATGAACGTTCCCTTTGGTTTTACGCATGACGATATAGCGGAATTTTAGAACTAAACTTGACAAAAGCTTCTTTTTTAAGGCTGGCTGATCTTGGCAGTGTTAGCATAAACATGAACAAATCCGTTCGTACAACATCAACATATAATTATCACCCAAAGACTCTGATGAGGTTAGCAAAGTCAACACAGGAGCTAACAGTGGCAACACTGGCGAAAGAGGATGAGATGTTGTTACGAAGCAAAATCCAAGTGAAAAGTAGTGACGAAGAAAAGGCGAACAATGAGTAAGTTTTGCTCATTTAGTGATTTTACTCTCTCTTTCTTTTGTCTTTTACAGTTTTAGAGCACAAAAGTGTCTTTACAAACAGTTGTCATACAAGCAGTAAAAAAGGGCTGCTACAAGAAATCTTTTTGGAAAGACACATACCCATTTTGAAAGCGCCGGTCCCGCTCTCTCTTGGAAATAAGTAGAAAAAGGAAACATTGATTAATGTGTGCTCAGGTAGCGTTTTTTATCTCTCTTTTCTGTTTTCACAATTTGCAGCAAAAAGGTGTCATTACAAACAGTTGTCCTACAAGCAATAAAAAACGGCTGCCCCAAGAAATCTTTTTGGAAAGACACATACCCATTTTGGAAGTGCAAGTCCCGCTCCCTCTTGGAAAATAAATAGAAAAAGGAAACATCGATTAATATTTGCTCAGCTAGTGTTTTTCTTTTATCTCTCTGTTCTGTCTTCACAATTTTGTAGCATAAAGGTGTCATTACAAACAGTTGTCATACAAGCAATAAGAAAAGGGCTGCCCTCAAGAAATCTTTTGAAAGACACATACCCATTTAGGATGCACCAGTCCCGCTCCCTCTTCAAAAATATATATATAAAGGAAGCAATGAGTAAGCTTTTTCTGCTACTTTTTTTTTTATTTCTCTCTCTCTCTTTCCTTTCTGTTTTTACATATTTTTTTTTATAGCACAAAAGTGTCATTATATGCAGCTGTCATACAAGCAATACAAAAAAAAAACGTTAAATCTACGCAGTGAATTTTTATGGCTCCCCCAAATAAATCTTTTTATAAAGACATATACCCATTTAGAAAACTCACTCTTGAAAAATGTAAAGAAAAAAGAAGCATTGAGTAAGTTTTGCCCAGATAGTACTTTTTCCCCCTCTTTCTATCCTCTTTCTATCCGACACTAAAAAAGAGTCGTTACAAGCAATTGTCATACAGGCAATATGAAAAAACATTACATATGCCCAATGAATTTTTCGGACCGCCCCTGGAAATTTTTTTCGAAAGACATATGCCCATCATTTAGGAGGTGCCAGTCCCACCCCTATTGGAAAAATATCTGACACCCTCCCCCTCACCTTGTGAAAGGTTAGGTTTCTGAAAACTTGTGCAAAAGCAGTTACAGAAACATCTAAGCAGAGAATTATAAGATGTTGAGCTAAAGTATTGGTCACCCGGTCTGATGCAGATTGTAGTTTTTCTCTTCCGTCTTTTTGTAGATCTTCTTCTACACAGATTGAGTTCAAATCTAATTTCATTCATGATTTTGGAAGACTATAGTCTAGAGAACTTGATATTTTGTAAAATATAAATACAAGTAAAAAATGTATATCGTTATCACATGCATGAAAATAGAGAAGAAACTAGAGAAGAAAAATACTAGATGCTATGTTTATAAACTAAAAATGTTCTACTTATATTTGAACCAGAAATAAACCAGGACTAATTTATTTCAGATTTTTTTTTCTGTTTTGAGGACTTTCATTCAAGACTCTGCTGTAAAAAAAGAAAAAAAAAGGTTTATTCCTTTTGTTTATTGTCAAGCATAGCGTATATCACCTTCGCAAAAACCTGAAAATGGTGTTTTCCATATATTCAGTTCTGATATGTAAATTGCTGTACCCTAAGAAACTAAACATTGATTTTAAACGGAAAAGATGAGCGGCCTATCAATCAAAACCTTATCCTGGATTTGGAAATTTCAGACTGTCTCTTCGATAGGAGTTTAGAAACAAGCCACTAGTCCGTCTCACTGTGTAAAGTACTTTATGTCCGATGGATTTTGTGTGGAGAGTCTGAAAACTTTACATTTTTGGAAACCTTATACCATACGTATTCAAAATAAAAAAGCTTCCGTTCGCGGAGAGTTCCAATCATTGGATGTTACAAAATGGCTGCCCTGAAACATATTTTTGTCCGAATATTTGCTTCTAAATAACCTAAAAGATTTTTTTAACTTCTCAATATATTTAAAAGGGTCCCATTAGATTAGGGGTTCCCAACCAATTTTGGGTCATTTCCCACCCATGCATTTCACGAATAACTGATGCCCCTGTGATATGCGAATTTTATTATTAAGTATTTTAAGTTAATTTACCTGAAGGAAGATGAAAAGGCCATTAACTTGGTATATTTTTAGGGATCGGGGGGGGGGGGTGTCCACTGGGTATTTTTATACTAATGAAAAATATTGCCTGAATACAACACTCATTATGGAGTATATAACGTCATTGAAACACTATCATGCATCTTTTTTTGCTCTTTAGGTATATTTCAACGTGACGCATTCATATGAATTTGTTTTTCAAAATTAAGGCTGTAAAATGTAGTCAGCTGAAGGGCGTACCTCCTGCCTATGACCCACCAAAACATTACCATGGCCCTTCCCTCCATTGGGGTCTGTGAAGAGATGGTTTTAGGGAGGGGACAGTGGGACACTCGCCTGGGTGCAGAAATGCTGGGGGTACAAAATTTCAAATAAAAAATTTAACGGTTATAATCATTTTGTAATTTGTGAAATTTTATTTTTATTAAAAATAAAGTAGAACGTGCAGTTGTCAGTAAGTATAAGGAAATTGATTAATAAATGAATTTAATAAGGGAAAGTTTTGTAAGGTTTCGCCGAATCTTTTTTTAGACAGAGAGGGATGCTAATAAAGTTTTTTTTCCCGGGCACAAAATAGGCCAGAACCGACATTAAGCCTGCGCCCCACTTTGAGAATCACGGCGTTAGATAGATTAGTGTAATAAGATCAAAATCGGAATAAATCTTCTACTTGATTTTTTTTCCGCTGTTTTTCTTACGGACTCGGTGCGTCTCAATTGAAGGTCATTGGCTTCCCGCTACTGTTCTCAACCATTCTTTCTGCATTAATACTCAATTCAGTTGGCGCTCATGAACGAAAAACGAGATTAATTAAAGTATAATAAGGACGTTCCAAAATGTACTGTTCTAAATGCAGCTGTGGATGGGAAAAATTCCATATAAAAGACAGCTGGGATATTCTTACCCCTAAACTTCTTTTACTAAACAAGAATTTACTCTTCTGGTAACTCCTACAGAGTTGAAAAGCAACACTCCGTCAAGATGTGTTCCTAGGAGTGGGGATCCCTTGAAAAAATTAAATTAAACACCCTGAGTCTTCATCTAGCATCCAACGTGTGAGGATCTAGTGTTGTTAACTGTTGAGCCAAGTTTTTTTCAGCCGGACCATTAACCTCTTAAAAAACAATGGTCAGACAAAGACTAGTTTGTCCCGAATGTAGGCGTAGAGTCTTTTCAAACTCTGTGAAGTGTGGAGGGTGCAATTGCTCGTTTCACGCAGGAGCGGAAAAATGTGCCAGAATTGATACAGCTAATTGGAGTGAGAGCTGGTGTTGTCCTGACTGCTCCTCTAAGAAAATGCCAATCAATAAGGTAAATTCTTTAAATTCACCTGTTTTACCTTCACCTCGCACCCCTCGTTCTCCAAATTCAAGAGCTAAGATGCTTAATATCTTAAAAGAGCTCAAATCGCCGGTGCTCCCCCCTTTGCGGAAGTCGACTCTAGCCTCTCCCTATTTACAACATGAAGTGACGTCCCCCCCTCTTGAAGTTTCTTGTCAGACTGAGTGCCAGACCTTTTCTTCCGTCGACCCATCCTATACTCTGAACACCACCATTGGAAAATTACGCACCTGCTCACGTGAGGTATCAGTTCAGACCGAACCTTACTCATATGTTACCAGAGAAAATTTAACGTATCCAAATCCCTGTGTTAAAGATTTTGCTTGCCTTACAAATCTTGATATTCTTAAACCATTAAAAGACAGACTAGAAGAGTTATTAAGCTACATTTCGACCGTAATTTCTGAACCCCTATCTGTAACTCAAAACAGTGATATAACAAAGAATAATGAAGTCAATCAAGTGAAATTGAAAGATTCAGAAAATGCTATATTTCCCTTCGAAAATTCATTTGAGAGGTCAAGGGCGTTTGAACCAGTGACAAACCAGGTGATTAGCAATGACATTGACCGGAACGGTCAAGTTAATAATGTTGAAATGAAATCAATTATTCATGAACGTAATCCTACTGACAAATCTTCTATTAGTATGGTGGATGATCAGGCTCCCGAATACAGGAATAACTTAACGGCTTTCGGTTTTATGCTGAATTTGAAAGAGGATAATGACACCTTTGTTTTAAAGACTAATAAGGTTACTACGAAATCCGATGCAGATATTGAAATTGTTTATGAGAAACTTGTGGCATATGAAAGTGAAGGAAACGGAAGAATTAGCTGAAAAAAAAATGGTGATCAGCGTGTAATTGAAAATAAAGAAAAAACGAAATCAGTTTGCAAGGATTTTTTACGTGCAAAATGTGACCACGGAAAAAGATGTAATCGGCTCCATATTTGCAAATATTTTCTGACGGGTTCTTGCAATAAAAGTTCGTGCTCGTTTGACCATGTTTCAATTTGTTCTGTTTTTATGTCGGGTCGTTGTTTCGGTTGTGACAAGTATCATGTTTTTATACCAAAGTCGTTTAGTAGGTTATTCTCTAAGCCACAAGCTATACCTTCGCATGTGTACGATGTTAGTTCTAAGAATTTGACAAAAAACGGAGATGGATTTCGGAGGGTGGCCCTGCCCTTTTTAGGCCAGCGTCGAAAGCACTCACGACCCCATCCTCCTCTTGGTCAGGTTCCTGTCGACATCCATTCTTATCCCCCTGCATTTTCATCTCAACAATTAAAAAACTCTTCCCGATTACATACTCCCCCGCCTTACCCATTGTTATCTCCGCCTCCTCTCTGTATACAGAAGTCCTATTTCCTTCCCCCTTACAGTATGCTGCCCCATACCCTCCCTACTCCGCCGCAAACCAGCAATTTCTTGACGGACATGAATCACTATTCCCACCCAGCCCCCCTTTCCCAGCACCTTACGAAGCCCCAGCCCATTCGTTTTATCCCTCGTGCCTACCCTGTAAACGTGACTCAGGTCTGAGACTTTTTGCATCCAATAATTGTCATATAATAAGTCCTTGTGCTTCGTCCATATCCTTGCCCGTCCCCCCACATCCAATTCCTTCTCTTACCCCTCTTCTCCAAAGCATAATAAAATTAAATTAAAACCCTACCCCCCAGGAAATTCTCAAACCCATCAAGTTTCCCTGTCGCGATTCCCCAATCGGTTTGTTTTTCCTAAACTTTTAGTTACTAATGCTGAAAGTCTTAATTTTGAAAAGCTTACTGAACTCGAGGTGATTTCAGAATCACATTTGATAGATATTATAGCTGTTACTGAAGTTCAATCCCATGACCCAGGGTCCCTACACCTGACAAATTATTCAGAGTTTATTAAACTCCGTCCTTCAGACCACCCACTCGGGAAAAAAGGTGGCGGAGTTCTGTTTTTACTAAGAGTCACCTTTACCCAAAGGTTATTCAAGTCCCTAACTTATCCGAGTATGATGAAATCCTCTGGCTAAGTGTTAGACCAAAAGTACTCCCTCGTCCATTTAGTATTATTGCAATAGCTGTTTTCTATTACTTCCCAAATCAAAATATCAAGTCAAAACGTAATTTTATCCAGCAATTACAGGCAAGTGCTGATTTTGTTATTTCTAAGTACCCCAATGCTGGCCTTTTTTTAGTTGGCGATGCCAACGACCTTAAAATGGATTCCTTCTGTGCTTCACTTAAAGTAAAGCAAATTGTCAAAACACCGACGACTCGGGGAAATACCTCTCTTGATGTTATTTTAACTAATATGTATAATTTTTACAGCCCTCCCTCAACTTTGCCCCCATTAGGTGGGAGTTATCATCTTTCCATTCTTTTGTCCCCCTCCTCAACTTTTAAGCATACTTTCTCAAAGACTTATAGCACTTACCACCCTCTTCAAAATTCTGGTCTTCTTTCTTTTGGTATGTGGCTGAGTACTGAAGATTGGTCAGACATTTATAGTTTACAAAACCTTGATGAGAAAACAAGCCACGTTTCATAAAAAGCTAATTGATAAATATCAAATTTGTTTTTTCCCAGAAAAAAGGTTTAAAAGGTGCTCAAGTGATAAACCCTTTATTAATCAAACAATAAAAACACTAATTAGAACCAAATTGAAGCTGTTTAAGAATGGTAAACTCGATCAAGCCAATATATTAAGAAAATCAATTAAAAGAGAAATTCGTAAATTGGCACGATCATACTACAAAAATAAGATCGAAGAATTGTTCACTAATAAGCCAAAAAACTGGTATTCCGAGGTTAAAAAGCTATGTGGCAGGAGTCTTGACCAGCTTAATTTCAACTTATCAGAGCCCCCTGATGTTACTGCAAATATTCTAAATAAATTTCTCGCTTCCATTGTCCAGAGCCTTCCAGCATTGCCAATCCAATTATCAACAGGAGCCCCATCCTCCTTTTTCCCGACTGTTTCCCCGTCTGAGATTGAAAGAAGAATTGATAAACTAAGAAAGACAAGTGTTTGTCCTTTGGATATGCCATTTCCTCTTATTAGAGCCTTCGGTGACTTCCTGTCTAAGCCCTTGTCTGTCCTGTTTAACGAAATTACTAAGTTTGGGCAAATTCCAACAATTTGGAAACAGGGTTTCATTACCCCTTTGAAAAAGAAAAACTGAAAGCCTGGCTTTGATGGCGTTCGACCTATTACGCTTACTCCTATTTTTTCAAAATTGTATGAAGGATTCCTTGCAGATTTGCTAAAGGAAAAAATCCTACCTCTTACCGACCTGAAACAATTTGGAAACCTAAAATCAACTTCTACTTCCCACTACCTCGTTTCTCTTATTGACCACATCGGGAAAATCCTCGAAAAACCTAATGCCTGGCTAAACTTAATTTCTATTGACCTTCAGAAAGCCTTTGACCTTGTTAACCACAATATTTTAATTGAGAAACTAGAAAGCGAGTTCAATATCGATCCCTTACGGGTAAAATTGGTTGCCTCATTTTTAACAAATAGATCACAGGTGGTTAAATACCAGAACCATTACTCATATCCTCTCCCTATCTACAGTGGCATACCCCAAGGAACTCTCCTAGGGCCCCCTTTTTTCAGTCATGGTTAACAGCCTTGTGAAGGAAGTTCCTGACCGTTGGAAATTTGTTGATGACCTAACGATTGTTGAAAGTTGCTTCAGAAATTTAATAAGCGACCCTATGAGTATTCTCAATGAAATTGGAAGTGAGGCTTTGGACCTAGATATGACCATAAACCCCTCTAAGTCCATGATAATGCCGATTTGTTTCCTCAAATCCTCGACCTGTTTTCTTAATCCTATCCCTCCTGAAATTTATGCATCCTCGGTTAAATTACTTGGAGTCACAATTTCTTCAAATTTAAAGTGAGATATCCACGTTAAAGATATCATCCATAAAGCTAATGCGTCTATCGCCCTCCTTAAGCTCCTAAATAAATATAGCGTCCGCATCTTGAATATGCTTGTCCAGTTTGGCCCCCTGGCATCTCCCGTGAAGAATCAGACAAAATTGAGTCAATCCAAAAAAGAACCTTGCGAATAATTTTCAAAGAAGGCAAGGTGCCTTACTCTCTGCTCCTAAGACAAAAACTAGTTTGGAAACCCTTGAGCGAAGGAGGTCGTCGTTGTGCCTCCGTTCTTCAAAAATGCAATAACGAACCCTCGGACGGCAAGTATTTTCCCCAAACATCACTCACCATCCAGATTACGACAGCCTCGAGCTGTTTCTGAGCCTATCCCAGTTTTGTCCCCCATTCGCTGCGTTACTTCCAGATATGAAAAAATCTTTGTCCCCTTCATCACAGAAAAAATAAATAAAATAGCCAACTAGTTTCTCCTCCCCCCCTTTTTTTCCTTCTTTTTCGTGTGAGGTGCTTTAGGTCATTAGACTAATTTGCTTGCCCCCCGCTGTTTTGGTTTAGTTTCCCTTTTAATTCATATGTGTTTTTCGTGTGTTTTATGCTTCGTTCTTTTTTTTGTGAGTTTTTGGACTTTTTTTTAGTGTCCCTTTTAATTTGTAGATATATATATATATATGTTTATTTCTTGTTCTTTTCTGTATTATTAGACTTTTTTTGTCCCCTTCCCTTTTTTTCTGACTTATATATTTTTTTTTTACTCATAATTTGATTATCCATTATTATTAGTGTTTTTTGCTTTGTTTTTTTTTATTAGTCGACTCCGAAGTCCGAATTCGGCCCTTTGAGGACTTGTGATAGTGATTTTTTTGAAATAAATATCTTATCTTATCTCTCCCCTCCCGACTTACACACAAGGAAAAAAGAATAAGAAGTGTATTTTTCAGATATTATCAAATAAAAGTGAGTTTTAAAAATGTAGTATTAGTTGCATTTAGCTGAAAATTTGGTGGGGGGGGGAAGCGGAATTGAGATTTTGTTTTTAAGAACTCTTTTACAATAAAACACAATTTCCAGTTCCCTTGCAACAAATTACTAAGTTTGAATTTAGCACTTAATTTTTTTTGTTTTAGCAAAACAAAGCCATGAATGATGTAGGCAATTTTGACATACTGTTAGGAATCAAGTTTTATTTCTGCTAAAACTTCTTGGAAACAGTTTTTACAAGCCAAAGTTTATTTAACCCCGTCTCAAACTTTCTTTTGTAAATTTTGGAGAATAGATGGCAAACTCTTTTGTTTTTACCAATTTTCTCCAGAAAAACCCCTGGACAACTTTTCTACAGTTGTGGATTAAGTTAAGAAATTCTGGTTAAAGGGATTTCTTCTGCTCCTAAATAAGGTCATGCAGGACAACTTGACAGGCAAACTTGATCATCTAATATTTGCATACGTTTTCTGTTTGTTGTTTGATCTAGTATGAGACCAAATTCGAAATTCGTCCGGAAGTCTCTTGCTATTGTCTCGAAGAAAAGAAAAAAGTTAAATGAAAGATGGTTTTTTCTCGTGTTTTGGAGATCCCGGATTCTAAGACTTACTCAGATAGTTGAGCGTGTGGTTGGATAAACCTCTGATATGAAGATCGAGTCAACTTAGAATGAAAATTCAGGAATATCTTATGGTTGAGGCAAGCTCTAACTTGCCAGTCATTGTTGAATCTGACTCAAACTGAATTTCTAATTAAAGCAAATTAGGTCAAACTAAACTTAAACTGCAATTTTTCTGTTCATATTATATCTGGGCCAACATCTAAAAGATAAATTTGTTGACCCTAAACTTCCTTCACTGCGTCGAACCAAACCTGAAAAAATAAATTGAAACCAAATTTAACAGAATTAAAAGATTAAAGCGAGTAGCTCCAGTGTATTAAGAGGAATTTCGGAGTGCTTGTATTTAGAGCATTTTATTCCTGTGTTTTGAGTGTCAGGATATTCGAAATTGGTCAAAATAAATTTTGAGGTGAAGGAAAGATGGTTTAGTACAATCAAGGGTAGTTGTTCAGGACAAACTTCAGTGTACTTTAGTACCTGACCAAATATCTATCGGTGGCCAAGACATAAAATCATAAAATCAGATCTATTTAGCAATTCGATTCTTAATTTCTTTTCATGGATAAATGTTTTTTTTTTTTTCATAGGCCTTTAAGAGGGTTGATTTTGGTACAGCTGAAGTCACCTGTATCTGTTTTTTTTTTTTTTATGGTTATACATAGGTTGAAAATACTTATTTGGAGACGAAGCTAAAACAATTTTTGAGTCCTCAATACACTTTGGATTGACTTGATAAATCTTTACTTCCTATCATTTGCTGTTTAACAATTGTACTTGAAATATTTCTCTGGAGGAGAAAGGTTTGCTGTCAAATAATTTTATTTCAATATCCTTAGATGCTTTGAAGAGAATGGCGTTACTACTGACTATTATGCTGATAAAAGTACCAGTACAAGCGGGAATGATGATAGTGACGGCGAAAAACAAAAGAAAAATGGAAAAGCAAGAATGATGGTGAAGAAGATTAAAACTTTTCGAGGTAAATTTGGTTACTAGGTTGTCAGAAAAATGTATTTTCAAGATGGTGACATTTAAAATTTTTTTTTATTATCATGGTATTTTTTTTATTGGCCGCTGTACTTTTGCTTGTTTAAGTCTCATCCATCATCACGCGATGCTTTCGTTCCACTCCTTTAAAAAATTTGACATACCAGTGCTTGATATGCAGGTCTGTCAGGTACAGCTCTAGATAGCTAGATAATACCCCGAGTGTCAATATTATCAATCCACATTTTAAGAGGTCTTCTCAGATATCGAGCATCCTCAACTGACCGTTCAGGCTAGACTTTTTATAACCGAACAGGATTCATTCTGTTGATGTACCTGAACCAACGCAGCTAAAGTCTTCTAACTTTATTTAGAATGGTTTCTGCTGACTAGTCTTCAGCTGACTTTTTCGATTGTGATCTGGTGACTGATCTTCAGTGTCCGATGTAGGCATCATATTTTTAATGCAATAAGGATTCAATTGTTTTCAGATTTTACTGCCAATGATTCATACCCATTCAGAGCAATGGATATAATCAGACTGTTGAAAAGATGAACTTTCAGATTGTTCAAAAGGTGGATGGATTTTTTGTTTAACCTTCTGAAGCCAGACCTGATAAGAGTCAGCAATGTAGCTGATAAGGTCAGCAGCGTGGCAATTATCAACCGTTGGAAAAATGCCGAGGAATAATATCGATTGACTGTTTTTACTTGCTCACTATCACTTATTATAGAGGAGGGATTTGAAGTATTCTGGCCTAAAAAAACCAAGACTTGTGTGCATACATAGCACACCACTTCTATTCATAACAAACCACTTTTTTTGCGCTTGAGAAACGGTCACTGCCTGTCTTTGGAGATCTTGTATGGTAATAGCTATCTGATCAACATCATCAGCATGGGCCAGTTTATCAATTGGAGTCCAACCATTTTTGCCCCATGCTTGGAGGGTATGTGAGATACCGTCCCGCAGGAATAGGTTGGAACAAATGTGGAAAGAAGATGCCTCCTGGGAGGATACTGGAAAGAATTGAGGTAGAGAGACTATCGGCCGTCAGTGTTCAGATTTTGAACAGGTTGTACATGTTCTCAAGGATTCTGGCGATTTCTCCTGGGACATCCGTATGTACTGGAGATAAAAATTTGACTACGAAAATATTTTTTCTCCTGTTCGAAAAAGGTACGTCTATGCCAGATCGTCTGTATCCCACTGGTATGTATCATTTTTTCTAATAAATGATCGTTTTTACAAGGTTTAGCTGGACTTCGAGCATTGAATGACTTGATAGTGATAAAAAGCGTTGTTCCTGTCTTGTAGTCACCGTAGGCCTTATGATGGTCGTTGGCTCATCGGTATGTGGTATATATTTCGGATCGTTCCAACAAAGGTTGTCGATTACCCTAGATGTGGCAACACTTTGATATTTTGCATTTCTGGTCATGTTTCATATTTGGGAGGAGAAGGATTCTAGGCGGCTTTATTGTTGTGGTGGGCCACTCATTTCAGTCAACTTACAGAGACCGTTCTCTTTTTCTAGACATTCGGCTCTTTTGTAGTTGACCCCTATAGAGGATCATCATAAAATTTTATCCATTGCTGGGGGAAGTTTTGCAACTGGTAAGATTTACGTTTACTCCTCCGCTTGTACTTACAACCCACAGACGAGGATATTCTGGTTATGGCACTTGGCATCTACCAAGTGACATATAGCGATCGCAATTTCAGTCCGTCGGTCTTTCTGTCTGTCTGTCGATCTGTCAGTCCCGGTTTTGCTGGTTTGGGCATTTCCAGATAAGCTAGGACGATGAAAGTTGGCAGGCGTATCAGGGACAAGACCAGGTTAAATTAGAAATAGTCGCTTCCCCGATTTAACCATATGGGGGGGGGGGAGGAGCGAGCTAACGAGATAGTTGAGAAGAATTTTATTAGCCGGTAAAACAAGTTGTTGTTCTTAAGTGTGGCTTGCTGGTCTAGCGGTATGATTTTCACTTAGAGTGTGAGAGGTATCAGATTCAAATCCCGGACCACCCCAATTTTTACATGAAGAAGATCCGAAACTAGACGCGTAATCAATATAGCGATCGCTGAAAGTTGCCAGGCGTATCAGGGACTGAACCGGATTAAATTAGAAATAGTCGCTTCCCGATTTGACCATTTGGGGGGGGGGAGTGAAAGGTCGGCTAATTTGGAAAAGTTAGAAAAAAATAGGCAATTTTAACTTAGGAACTGGTGATTTTATGTTAATGAAATTTGATATTTAGAAGGACCTCGTGTCTCAGAGCTCTTATTTTACATCCCAACTGGACCCGGTAATATTGGGGGGAGTTTGAGGGGGGAAACGGAAATATTGGAAAACGCTTAGAGTGGAGAGATCGGGGCGAAACTTGATGGGAAGAATAAGTACAAGTTCTAGATACGTGACTGACATAACCGGACCAGATTCGATCTCTTTGGGGGTGTTGGGGATTTCTAGTGCTTTGTTGAGTTGGAGAATAAGCACAAGTTCTAGATGTATGATTGACTTAACAGGACCAGATCAGATATCTCGTCACAAGTGTCGTTTGAACTCTTAGCTCTTGTTTTTATTATGGATCGCCCCTGGTGGGCTCTATTTATATCTGTAGGAAGCTCTCCTATCCGCCACCTTAGGATACCTGAAGTGGCCTAAAGGAAGTCCCTAAAGAATGACTCAGTACATATAAAGGTCGTATAAAATATATAAAGCATTTATGTATCATGATATTTCCTACAGAGTTAAATTTTTGTTTTATTCCTCAAGAGATAAACTTTTTTAGATAGTTTAAATGTTTGGTAAACTTCTGGTTTCAGTAGACCGTATCAAAATTATAGGAGTACAGTCAAAACTTGAATGCAAGTCTTATTTTTGCATAG
>NC_088880.1:13065148-13096009 GCF_032884065.1 Artemia franciscana | reverse complement strand
GTCTGTCGGTCCCGGTTTTGCTACTTAGGCACTTCCAGGTAAGCTAGGACGATGAAATTTGGCAGGCGTATCAGGGACCGGACCAGATTAAATTAGAAATAGTCGTTTTCTCGATTTGACCATCTGGGGGGAGTGGGGGGCCGGTTAATTCGCAAAAAATAGAAAAAATGAAGTATTTTTAACTTATGAGCGGGTTATTGGATCTTAATGAAATTTGATGTTTGAAATGATATTGTGTCTCAGAGCTCTTATTTTAAATTCCGACCGGATCTGATGACATTGGGGGGAGTTGGAGGGGAGAAACCCCTCCACTCTCTTTACTACTACTACTATGAAGAACTCACCGCAGCACCAAGCCACTGGAGTCCAACACAGCTACGCACGCTCCTCTATCCCAATTTATTCAGAGCCTCCCTCTTTACACCCTCCCAGGAAGTTTCTATTCCCTTTAAATCTTTCTTTATGACATCCTCCCACCTCAACTGCGGACAACCTGCTTTCTGTTTAGTCCTAGACAGTTGGTTGAAAAGGACAATTTTTGGTAATCTGTCATTCTTTATCCGCATATTGTGCCCCAGCTATATCTACCTTTCTCTCATTACAGCCCTACAAAGCGGTATTTACCTACGATATTTGCACCACCTACTGTTTGAAATACGGGTTGGCAGAGGGTTTCATTACTTTATTTATAAGGATTTATTTACGTTTTAAGCATGACTTTTTTGTCACTACTTCTGCTCCCCTTTGGTTTAAATTAGTTCTGTACATATTTTAAAAAACTTCTTTTGTTGAAACATCTTCTGTTTGTTAAGTTAAAAAAATTAATTTCTGTAAGTTTTGTTGATATTTTTTTTATTGATGAATAAAAGCAAAAAGATTTTGGGTTGCTCATCATATTCTGGACAAAATTTTGCTAGGAATTCTTAAAATAGCTATATTATAGAACTACAAATGGTTGGGTACGGGTACCAGTATTTTAAAAATGTGAACAATTTTGGAAATTTTTTGGGGGGGGGGTGAAGCTGTTCCGTCGTATCTACTGTTACAACCTTTGATATATAATGATCAAACACTTCGTTGTAGGAATTTTTGTGTGTGTGTTATATTTTGCTTTAATGGCTTGTTTGTTTACATTTATGCATTTTGAGCTAGTATATTAGCTAATATAGTTCCAATGTGTTGTAAAAAAAAAAAAGGAGATGAAGAATCCCTGACAAGATTTGTTTGAATTGTTGCGATTCCCTTGGTTCTGAAACTTTTATTGAGGTGTCTTCACGGCCTGAAATTTTAATGAGATCAAAAAAAAAGAGATCACACTAAGAATATAACACACTAATAACACACACTATAACACACACTTTCAAACTAAGAATCAATACAACCATTTTCTTTTTCAAACATTCTTTGTCGCTGATGAGCTCCCTTCGGTCAACAAATCAAAATTTAGTATCTACTTGTCCTTTCCGTCCAATATTCCCTCACAGTTTCAGCTAGATCGCTTAAGGCGTTAATCTATGCCATTAACCGTATATGAACTATTGAAGACGTCTCATTCTGATATCCTGGATGGAGATAGTGTCATTTGATTTAGCTCAACATCACCTTCAATATTTACAGAAAGTTTCAAATATCTTAGCCGTTCCTGCCGTATTGCAGATGAACCATTTTGACACTCTGGATGTAGTTCACCGATTTAGTTCAATATCCCCATCGGCATTCCCTCAAGACAGAGTGTTTTTTGATTTAGTTTAACATTTCTCTCAACTTTCGGTGAAAGTTCCCACTTAGTACTCTTAAATGTTCCCGAGTTATTGCATATATGCCATATTGACATTCATAATGCACTTAATGTCTCCTGAATTAATTCAATATACCTCTCGATATTCACTCGAAATTTTTGCTTAATACTGTTAGTTGTTCCTGAAATATTATAAATGTGCCCTTTTTTTACCTTTATTTTCACAGTTGCTTTTGACTTTGCTGTACAATGTTTGTTTATTCCCTGAAAGTTTCTACTGTGGTCCATGGAACTTCCTGAGATACTGTCAATATGTCTTTTTGGCAACCTTGATGCACATAGTGCGTTTTGATTTTGATCAGTACCATCTGTACAATTATCTGAAAGTCGCCTTAATACCCTAAGAAGTTGCTGAGATATTTTTGATATGCCCTTTTTTCAACCTGAATGCAGGTAGTATCTTATCGTTGAATTCAATTTGCTCTCTGATCATTCCTTGAAAGTTAAACTTGATATCAAAAGCTGTTCGTGACATGTTGCGGATACTGTCTTTTGACAATTTGTTCGGGATTTATCTCAACATGCACCGAAGGTTTCAGCTTTATACTTTAAGCAATTCTTGTTATATTATAGGTTCATCATTTTGACGAAATGGATGCACATAGTGTCTTTCGATTTAGTTTAGAATCCTCCCCCAGAATTCTATGAAAGCGTCTACTAAATACTCTTAGCCGCTCTTGATATTTTGCAGACGCGCCCTTTCGACTCCTTAGGTGTATATAGTACACTTTGATTTTGTTCGACACCCTCCTCGCCAATGATTCAAGGTTTCAACTTAATACCCTTAGAAATTACTAAGATATTGGAGATGTGCTCTTTTGACTACCTGGATGCACATATATTCTTATGATTCAGTTCGATTTTCTTCTTAACCTTCTCCTTAAAGTTTAAACTTAAAACCCCTAGCTGCTCAGTTATTGTATACTAGCCATTTTGACAATCATGATATTAGTCTACTTTTAGTCTACTTTCATGTTTAATTCCTGGTCTGACATGTTGAGAGCCAAAATAATTGGACAATATCAACGCGGTAGCTCCCGAAAATGTCTGGGACAGCACTGCAACGCAATTGTGACCATGACTGGGGTCTCATTCGGAACCGGTTTTAGACTGATTGGAAACCAGTAACATCTGGATTGCCTCGTGGATTGGACCTTACTTCCTCAAGGCCATGGTCACACAACAGTTGCATGCGCAATCAGTTAGCAATTCTAGTCTCAAAACAGTTGCCCCGTGGCCGCTGGGCCTTAGTCGCTCCTGAGCCGTTCTTGATAGTGCAAATGCGTCTTTCTTACGACCTTGTTACACGTAGTACACCTTCCTGACTCTCATACAGTTCACCACCCTTCTCACCATCCCCGAAGACCTGACTAAATTTGACATCAAAGGATTTCAATAAAAAGGTTACCAGAATTGATAATAAGTAAAATACGCTTAGCTACATATATATATATATATATATATATATATATATATATATATATATATATATATATATATATATATATATTGTATAATATATTAGTTCTTCATCACTTTTTCGATGGTTTTATCTCCGTGGGGCTCTTGAAATCACACCTTATCTACCCATGAAAGTTTTTGCCCAGAAAATTTCTTTTCCGTCAAAAACTAATCCATGCTACCCCCGCCCCTTTTAGGTAGTGCTCATTTTCACATTTAGCATTTATATTGTATTGACTAATTCAGTTTTAAGGAACACATTTGTATCTGTGCTTTTCCTATATCACAAAATGTTCCAGGAAAGTCAAAGGATTTGTTAATAGCAAGCATAATTACATGTGAAGAAAAAAGGTCTTGACCAGACATCGCAACCATCTTGAGGTTTTTGCTCTTGTAACGTATTTAGCCAGTCTTCAAAATTTATCCTTTTATAAATTTTTTAGTTCGGAAAAACATATTGTCTATTGTCTGCAAATGATTGACTTTTCTTTTCTTTTCTAGATAATGAAGTAGCTGGGCAGTAAATTTCGGTCTGTAAACTCTCTGTATAAGCCTGTTCTCTGTTGCATTCGTCCTTTTGTATATAGACGCTTATTTTTACATAAAAAGACAGTGCAGCAGAACTGGTTTCTTATAATTTTAAAGTTTAAATAAAAAAAAACAAGGGTTCTAAACCTCAAGTTAAATAGAATCTCAGTAAAATTCGCGTATATTTTTTTTTGCTCCCCTTTTTATATTTTACTAAAAAAATAGAAACCTAAAAAAATTTTAAATAAATTTTGCTTCAATTTTTTGCTCATCCTTCACCTAACGAATTTACTGCTCATTGAAGCTGTGCAATTATGTGGCCTCTGCTCCTGCCAAAGAACCTCTTCCTGAAAACATACAACATTTTTTTATTTTATTTTTTAATATAAATTTAATCAATTAAATATTGTTTCTTTGTATTCTTGCAAACTGCTTGTTGTTCTTAGAGCTAGGGATAGAGCATAGGGACAGAGTACAAGATAGAGAAAATTAAAATAAATACATAACTATGTTTATCAAGTAAGATCGTGTATAGTAAGAGCACTTACTATACACGAACAACTACTTGTATACTTTCAACTTTAAGCATCCCCTTTTAAGGAGGGGATGCCATGAAGGAAAAGTGATATTGTGGTTATGTTTCAAAAACATGTTCGACAGAACTACTTTGGGCCCGCCATTTTATATTTGCGGATTAATGCTAAACTTAAAAAATGTAGCTAGGACTTTTTTATATATAGAGTGAACCTGATAAAAGTAGGAAAGGGGATCTTGCTTGTCCAAAAACCCCAATGCCAGGTTTTACTGTATCTATATGCTTACTAATGGCGAAGTAGTAATAATCATAAAATAACTAAAATAATTCATTCTTTCAAATATATTGACCATCGGGTAAAGAATAATTTCAATTGAAAATATATTGTGTATTCATTGAAGAGACAATGCTACTAATTGTTTTGGGGAGTTAAATGACTGTTGCACAACTCATATTAATGGCCTTTTCCGTTTCTTTTTGTGCTGGATTTCTTCATTCAATTTAGTCTGTTTGGTTTAAGATTGTTAACTTAGAGGATTCAACTTATGTCCGCTCTGATATCTAAAATTGTGTCTTTTCTTTCGCGAAAATGCATCGTTTTCATGTATTGAATTTTTAAATCAAATAACAGTATATACAGTACTTTTGCGTTGACGATAGCTTCTGGTCTATGGATGAGCATCCTAACTCCAAAAAACCTTTGGGCGTTTTCATGAGTATCTAGGCTTGTATGAGAAGCCTAGAGGAAACTTTTAAGAACCTAATAAAATTATTGAAGAAGAATTTTTATCGTCCTTCAAAAGAACTATGCAGTAAGGTCGTGGAAATATGGCATATATTTTATGACATTTTACAAAATGTTGAAGATTAGCAAAAAAACATATATAAAACACCTTTTAAACCGTCGATTGTTGAAAAGACGTTATACTTTTGACTGTTGGGGAGACCTGTACTTAACGCTTTCGGTCTCTAAAACTCATAAAAATTTGGTTATAATAGATTTTGAGTTGATTGTAAATAGAAAGTAACTCTAGAACAAAAGAGGTTATAGTATTAAGCGTTAATTATTTATAGCATAAGTGCAACAGCATTTTTCATAAGCTTGCTCTTTGGGAAACAAGTTCTTTCTGCTGTTGTAATTGAAAATACCCTTTATAACAATTTTTTTGCCGATTCGAGATATAAGGCTCAACCCCTTTTCATAGATTGTTGGCAACAGTAGTATTTTTTTAGTAATGACTTTAGTGCAATCAGGCTGTCTAAACATAGGAATTGACTATCCCTTGTGAGGTGTTTCTTTACCTACCGTAATGGTGAAACTAGTGTATAGCTAGTAAGAATGGTGGGTACTCAGAAGAATATCCATTGACACCCTGTTATATCTCTAGAAGCCGTATTATTAATCCTTTGGAGGAGTATAAACAGCTTTCTATGAGCTCTGCAGAACACGGGCATTCATTTTTGGGAACAAGCTTTGTGTACAATTTGCAGAGAAGTATAATTGAGATGGATGGCATTGTGTCCATAGAAGGTATAATTTCACCATGCTTTCTTGCCCAGAAGGAACAAACCCATTCGAGAATATCTACCGCGTGAATGGATGGTGAAAATATATTTTTGAGGAGATGGGATTAATCAATATTCTTTATAGCTTTACCTCCAAAGATGAAACCAGGGTATTGCACGATCTTTGACTGACTAACTGATTTTTTTGTGTGTTCTTTCTGTCTTTGATTTTTGGAAACTGACCCTCTTGGCAATAGATCACTTTTCTGTCTCCACAAGATATACCTGTGGGTACCGGGAAACCTAGGTTGTGTTTCCATTTCTAAGGACATTTGTCAGTATCAGTAAAAAAGTATAGAGAATTCTTTACCTCAAAACAGCGTCGATCTGAAAACACTGTCAATTAGTCCAATTTGTTTTAATGTATTGCACCTTGCATACGGTAAAGCCCTGCTTGTCCATAAATGTGGTCATGATAAAAGTTGAAAAAATAAAAAAGAAAGTGTTTTCCACTAATATTTAATATTTGCACCATAATGCATTTTAAATTACATAAGCCGATTTTTTTTCTGTTGACAAGATTATTACCTGCCCTTTAAATAAAAATGGTTAATAGCCTCTTTTGAATTATATTATTGAAAACCGGAAGTTTTGCATAAAAAGCAAAAAGTTCGAACCAAAAAGTAAAATCCAAAAGATTTTGCATAAACTCTTAGTTTGAGCAACAAAAAACTTCAAAAATCCTCAGAAAAACCGGTAATTTAAGGCATTACTTAAAGTCTATTTTAGCTCTTTGGATGCAAGTTTCGAGTAGGGACTATAAGAATGATTGATAAAATCCAGCAGATTAAATACGATTTTACGTTTTATTCTGACACAATCTTCCTATATTAGCTGTCTTACAAAACAAAATGGAGTCTTCGTCAGTATGGATATATACACTGTTTGTGTCAACTAGAATTTCCCTGTGGACATTGAGATTGGCAAAGCCATTTAGCCTACTTTCAGACGTCACGTTTCTTAGGTATGTCTTGATTCTCCGAAGTGTAAAAGGAGCGCTCTGTTGTGCTGGTCGATACAGGTATAGTGATTAAAATATTAAGTAAGATATGGATGTTGGGAGAGATTGCTTTGCCACAAATATTTAGAAAATCAGTTGCATTGACATGGTGTGCCTTGTTCCCTTAGAGAAATTTTTGCCAAATTTTTCTTTCCGTCATCAAACGTTTAAGGTGTTGTTTTCCAAATTTTCTTCATAAATTTCGATCAACTTCAAAAATAGCTCTTTCATCTCTTTACTTTCTTCACTATTCTGTGGATAAGTGTGAAGCAATTCTCGCTGAAACGTCCACAAGAAATTTTCGGCGAGGATGGAACTGTCTCGAAGGAATTTCCCAGAGGGGTGGGGATGTATTTTACCACGGAAGAATTTCCCGTGAGGGACAGGGGAATTTTTCATAAAGAGTAAGCCAGATTTACTGGCCTTATTTGAAAAACGATCAATAAATAGATACAAAATATCAATTTTTTTTTTAATAGGAAGGAAGGAGCAACATTAAAACTCAAATCGAAGAGAAATTGTTCCGTATATGAATGGATTGCCTCCCTTTTCAATGCTTTGCTGTTTACGCTAAAGTTTGACTCTTGTCCCAATTTTTTTTTGAACAGATACTGAAACACAAGGGCTGTTTAATAAGAGCAATGTATTGAGGAAGGGGGCAACCTCTTTTAATGCAGAATGATTTCTGTTCGTTTTGAGTTTTAGTGTTGCTCCTTACTTTCAGTATTGTTCTTCTTTTAATTCAGTTTCTTATGACGAGTATCCAAAGCAAACCCAAGAAAAACATTCTTTCAAATTTAATTGCCAACGATAAAATTTCTTGGAAGCGTTATTACCCGAAATGGTGGGGGGATATCACGTAATATGGCAATTAGTGAGCCATTTTTAGGGAAGCCGAAGGGTAAATGTAACTACATGCTCTGCTTCAAAGAAAATGTATTCCAGCTTTAAATTTTGTATACTGCACGTATAAAAAAAAACTCGTGAATTTATACTTATATATATTTTTTACTGTGTATTGTGTTGATGAACCTTGCGGTCCTTATCATCAACTTTCTATTCAGGCTAGGTTAATACCCTGGTAAGGTTTACTTCAAAATTGCCGACAAATTTCTTTCTAATTTAGTTGTTTATATATCCATAGTATCCGGCTACCCCCCGCCCCCTCCCACATATTTTCCAAGCATATTCTAAATCTTACAAAAAGTACTCTGGCTAAACCCAAAGAAAAAATAAAAATAATGGCTTACAATTCAAACAGCGTCTATTTAAAGTGGAACCATAATTATTTTTATCAAGTTCATATGCAGCTTAAGTATTGCGAACTCGACCAAAAATTTTTGTTGTTTACATTGGCAAAGGTGATATCCACGAGGAAAATTCAACCGCCGCAAAAATTTTCAATGTTCTGACATGCCTTGTTAAGTCAGACAGCCTTTTAGTCCCCAGACACAGTTGACATCTTTAGATGTGTAAAGGATAGTATTGCAGTGGACACATCAGGCAGAAAAAAAACGTGCTTGGTATAACAGACAGGGAAATGGTGCATTAAAATGGAAACTCAAGGTCACTTAGCCCTTAGTGATATAAATTTTGTGACCTAAGATAAGAACTAGGACACTTACTATAATCAACTGACCAGGAAAAAAAACTGTTAGCTATATAGGAAAAATATAAAGATAACAAAAAGAGGTCAATGAAACGGATAAAACCGTCGAAAACATTACAGAACAGGCTAGCTTATCTCTTACTTTACTAAAGCTCCTTTCTAAATTTAGATTTTCATTTAGCATCAGAGGGTTGAGGTACATCTTACTTCACTTTCGACCTCTTTTAGGGGGAAAGTTACGATACTTGAAGGGTTAAAATATGATATCTTAAGGGTTTTGAGCGAAAAACTTTAATGAAACAGCAATCTAAATTATATATATATAATAATAATATTGTATAATAATTTCTTATTACCCGAAATGGTGGAAGGATATCACGTAATATGGTAATCTGTGAGCCGTGTCTAGCCCAAGTCAAAGCCAAACACCAAAAACAAGAAGAACAATAGGGAATTTCTCAAGACAGTAGGAAACAAATTATAATGAATATTTCGGCCCTATGTCCAAGGGCCTTCCTCAGCAATACAAAAATATATAAGAAGAAACAACTTACAACAGGATAATATCATTAAAAATAAAATGAAAAGTTTTTCAAAACAGTCCCATTATCCATACCTCAGCGAAGTTATCCTTATCTTAGCGAAACAATCCTCAGCGAAGAAAAAAAAAACCGTATGCTCTGCTTCAAAGAAAATAATGTATTCCAGCATTAGTTTTTAAATAATGCACGCATAAAAAAAAACTAAAAACTCGTGAATTTATACTCTTTTTTTTTTACTGTGTATTGTATTGATGTTCCTTGTGGTCCTTATCATCAACTTTTTCTATTTAGGCTAGGCTAAGACCCTGGTAAGGTTTACTTCAAAATTACCGACAACTTATTTTTTAATTTCTTGTTTATATATCCATAGTATCTGGCTACCCCCCTCCCTCAGATTTTTCAAACATATTATAAATTTAGGAACCATAATCATTTTTATCAAGTTCAGATGCAGCTTAAGTATTGCGACCTCGACCTAAAATTTTTGTTGTTTACTTTTGCAAAGGTGATATCCATCTGGAAAAAATCAACCGCCACAAAAATTTATATTCTTCTAATATGCTTTGTTAAGTCAGACAGCCTTTTAGTCTTTATGTGAGAGTAAGTGAGTTCTCTTATCTACTGTATTTTCTACTCTTTTTTGACAATTTTCAGCGCTAATACTAAGTTTCGAAGCGTAGAATTTTCCTTGAAGGTTGGAAGAAAATCCTTAAAAGGTGAAATTAAATCTGTTCAGACGTAAAGAGACGTTTTTGTTGAAATTCTATAGCGAATCCTTATGACGGCTCTGGTGCTTTGAGGTAAATTAAATATAAAAAAACAAGTTTTTTTTTAACTGAAAGTAAGGAGCGACATTAAAACTTAAAACGAACAGAAATTACCCCGTATATGAAAGGGGCTGTTCCCTCTTCAACGTCTGCTTTTTACGCTAAAGTTTGACTCTTTCTCTCAACTCTACTTTTTAAAACAGTAAAAACTTTAGCGTAAAGAGCAGGGCTTTGAAGAGGGAACAGCCCCTTTCATATACGGGGTAATTCCTGCTAGTTTTAAGTTTTAATGTCGCTCCTTACTTTCAGTTAAAAAACTTGTTTTTTTAAAATTTAATTTCTGAACGTTTTTTAGTTAATCCATGTTTTGATTTGTTTTGACTCACAAAGTCTAGACTTCAGCTACTTAATTATACTAAATCAAAGCTTGGGAAGAGGTCTACATGGTCTAGTGGAGGAGAAATACTCACAAAGCTTTCTGATGGTAAAGTGATTACTGTCAAAGAGGCATCTCAAGTTGATACTCTCTATCAGTTAATTACAGCTCATCCAAGTCCATCAAAGCCCCTCCCAGGAGTGAAATAAATCATTTCTCTTTTTTCAGCTCTGTTTTTTAAATTTATTTATGATTTAATAGTTTTTCTTATGTTTGCATAATGTTGTTTATTATTTTTATTCCCTTTGAACCTAGTAGTTTATTATTGTCTTTGTTCTTGCAGTTGTTTTCTCTATTGTTGCCTATATGTCTTACCTTTCAATCCACCCTCTCTTACCTCAGCCTGCTTGTATGGATATTGTGTTCATTTGTAAAGTTGTTGTATACATTTGTCATGTGTAGTATATATGGGTGATTTCTCCTTTCTTTTGAATTCATCTATTCTTAATTCAGTTATATTTGATCAACCAAGTAGTGCTGGTAGACAAGAGGCACACACTTTTGACCCTCTCCTTGAATCTATGGTTAGTTCTAGCTGCAATTATCACACCACCATTGATTATTGTGATAACATTTTGCCCTCACTCTCTTCAAATAGTTGCTTTAATGTATTTTGTTTGAATGTGCGTGGAATAAGAGATAAGTGGGACAGTCTTAAATCGTATTTGTGGTCTAATAATTCTTGCCCTTTTGATGTCATAGGCTTGACAGAAACATGGTTATCTGATAGTGATAATTTTACAGCTTATGATATGGATGGTTATATGGCTATTCATGTCCCTAGAATGGTAACAAAGTGTTCTGGGGGTATTTCTTTGTTTATAAAATCTAATATTGAATTTTGTAGAAGATCTGACCTTGAATCCTTGTTTACATCAGTGGTGTCTAATAGTAGGACAGTTTATTCTCTTGTCATTGATCTGAAAAGCCAGTTTGCATGTGATACTGTTTGTTTGTTTTATAAGCCCCCTCCTTTTCCAACACATCTGTTCTGTGATTTGCTTGATCAGCTTTCTGGTGTGGGGACTTTCTCTAAAAAACGAATTTGTGTTTTGGGAGACTTTAATTGCAATATGTTAAATGTTGGATCAAATGATGAATGTGACCATCTTTTTGATGTATTTTCTTCTTCAGGGCTACTTCCTTCAATTTTTTTTCCTTCTCGTGTTGACCCTTCAAGAAATTCTGCCACTTTAATAGATAATATTTTCACTTCTCATTCTCCTAATCTGAAGTTCTCTTCTGGTCTTGTTTTCACTGATCTTTCTGATCACTTTCCTATTTATCTATCACTATCTGTGCCTAAAACTGAGATTACTGTGGATGAGAAAGGTAAATCTTCTTTCAGAACTTTTACAGATAAGGAAATTTCTAATTTAATATATGGTCTTCAGAGTAATGATTGGTCTAGTGTTCTTGAAGCTAATGATGCTGATTGTGCAACTAGATTATTTTTGTGTCGTATGGGGACTCTGTTGGATAAGCATTTTCCTCTTAGAAATAAGCCAAGGAATTTTACACCCAAATGCCCATGGATGTCTAGAGGTCTGATCAATGCAACCCATATGAAAGCGTCTTTGTTCAAGGCTGCATGTAAAAGTAAGACACAGGATGATCTTTTGAAGTATAAACATTACAAAAATGTGCTCACTTCTTCAGTTCGTGTAGCAAAAAAGCTGTATTTTTCGCGTCGAATTAATGAATGCAAGGGGAATTTGCGCAAGGTTTGGACTGTAATTAATGAAGCTCTCTCTCGCAAGAAACACAAACATTCCTCTCCATGTTTTTATAGAAATGCTGATGGTTCTGTTGTAGACAAAAAATCCTCAGCGAGTGCCTTCAATTCGTATTTCACCACACTTCCTTCAGTTCTATTTCCACCCCCGAGTAGAGTAAGTTGTTTTCCCTTGGCAGAGAAGTCTTTTTTCCTTTCCCCATGTAGTACTACTGAGATTTCTAGTATTATTTCCCAACTTCCTAGCAGTCGTTCAGTTGATAGTTTTGGTTTGAGTAATAATGTCCTTAAAAAAATTAGTCAGTTTGTTTCTCATCCGATTTCACACATAACTAACCTCTCTCTTTCTTCTGGTATTTCCCTCATTCATTTAAAGTTGTTACTGTCATACTTTTACATAAAAAAGGTTATTAATCTCTAATTTGAAACTATAGACCTATTTCTCTTCTTCCCTTCATCTCTAAGGTTGCTGAAAAAGTAGTGTATCGTATACCCTCTTCATTTGTATTTAGTACTAATTCGACTGATGGAAATTCTCTCATCACTAACCATCAGTATGGTTTTCGTCCCTCATTCTCTACCTTACATGCACTTACTGATGCTGCAGAGTTTGTGCGTGTTAATCTGGACAAGGGCTTGTGTGTTTTGGGTCTATTTCTTGACTTTTCAAAGGCCTTTGATATGGTTGACCACAATGTTCTTCTGTCTAAACTATCCTTATTTGGTGTGCATGGAGTCCCACTAGATTGGTTTAGGTCCTACCTCTCAGATAGATCTCAGTATGTTTTGGTTAACCGTACTTCTTCCACTACTTTGCCTGTATTGAAAGGTGTCCCACAAGGCTCTGTGCTTGGACCACTTTTGTTTCTAATCTACATTAATGATCTTGTTGATGGTATTCATCCCCATATTCACCCTGTTCTTTTTGCTGATGACAGTAATTTTTTCATTGCTGCGGTGGACCTGCCATCTGCCACTTCTATAGCTCAAGGTCTTCTTGATAAAGTAAAGGATTGGTGCTGGTCAAATGGTATGGCTCTTAACAGCCGAAAGAGTGCCATTGTCAACTTTAGGACCCCTTACCGCATGAGAGACGTACGGGAGCCAATCACCCTGACTTTTGGGAATGATATTATACCACAAGCTACTATGGTGAAACTTCTTGGTGTGTATCTTGACTGTTTTCTTTCCTTTAAACCGCATATAACTCACACCCGTTCCTTAATACTCTGCCAGTCTTCAATGTTGCACCGGATTAATTCATTTCTTCCTCCTGATATTATGGTTTCTCTTTATCATGCTTTTATTCATCCTTACCTTTCTTATTGCTGCTCTGTCTGGGGCAATACTAATAAATCTCTTCTCTGCTCACTTCAAAGAGCCCAAAATAGGGCAGTGAAGGCTACTTTTCTTCTCCCTCGGCTTTACCCTTCCTCTGATCTTTATAATGATACTGGAATAGCTCCGCTGGATCATATTATAGGTAAAAATACTCTTTATTTAGCGCATTCTGCTTTTCTAGGTACTCTTCCACCGACCCTGCAGCAGTTTTTCTCAAGGACAGGCTCAGGTAGGTACTTTTCTTCTTTGCGTAATTCTTCTCGACGATTTATTTTACCAAAACGATCCTCTACAGCAGCTCAGAGGTCTCCTGTATATCAGTCAATTCTATTATGGAACTCCATCCCTTTGGATGTCCCTCTTTTTCTTTCTGCAAATGCATTATTTCGTCGGGTCTTTCCAGTTAAATAATTTTTGTCTCTCTTTTAATTCTATCCCAATTTGTATGTCACTTCTCTTCTTTTAAAATCTTGTCTTGTTCCAGTGTTTTTTTTTTTTTTTTTTTTTTTTTTTTTTTTTTTTTTTTTTTTTTTTTTTTTTTTTTTTTTTTTTTTTTTTTTTTTTTTTTGTGCTCTGTGGCCCATTACAAGCATAGCTTCTTGGGCCTATTAATTGATTTACTTTTGTAATATTCGGCTCTCCGCAGATGAATAATTAAAGCGAAATTTGCATATATATTTATTTGGCTAAATGGCTTTCTCATAGTTTTGATCGAATGATTTTGAGAAAAAAGGACTTTTGATGGGTAAGACTAAACTTTATGAAACTTCTATATTTAAAATCAGCATTAAAATGCGATTCTTTTCATGTAACTACTGGTATCAAAATTCCATTTTTAGAGTTTTGGTTACTATTGAGCCGGGTTGCTCCTTACTACAGTTCGTTACCACGAACTGTTTGATTATTGGTAGTTTGTTTTGAGGTCATTTTTGAGTAAAATTAAATGATCCATATAATGTAAGGCTTAAAGGTGTTCTGATGATATAATATATATTTTATTAAGAAGGTAATAAGCAGAACTGTCTTTTTCCCGTATTCATAGTGTCTATTTCTACTAATGTTTTATGTATGTATATTTCAGGTCTATTTCCATCAATTTGCTAATTTTCTAATAACTTATTAATTTGCTAATTTCTGCTTCCATTAATTTGCTAATTTTCTAATAACAACTCACGGCAGCACCAAGCCACCTGAGACCAGCACTGCTGCCTACGCTCCTCCTACATCCCAATTTAATCAAAGCTTAACTCTTTACCCCGCTTCTGATTTCCTAATTTAGTTAAATTGTTCTATATTTCAGCGGTTACTTTAAAAAGATAAGTCTGCGAAAAATGTAGCTGGTAATAAGCACATTTCTTTGTTGAAAATCTCTAAATATTCATTCTTGGCAACCATAAAAGAATATAAACCCTTGCCATATTTCAAAAAAAAAAAATTAATGATACATATAAATGCTCATTTAATGGCTCAAATCATAGCACATTTGGTTAACAAGGTAAAAAAAAAACCTTCTGCACCAAATATTTTCCCAAATACATCTGATAGAAATTTTGAGATGTCTATTTGTTGTCTTAGAAACTTCAAAAAGAGGTTCATTCGATTGAAAATTGAAAGGGGGACAACTAACCCCCCTCTCGGACGAGTTTTTACTTCTCGGCGTGACTGTTATTACAATTTTGTATTGATTTAATAATAAATGTTTTCTCTCTCTCTCACGCCCACCATTTTCCCAAACACATCTAATCAAAATTTTAAAAGGGCTAGTGCCCTTTTCAATATTTGAAAGTGATTAGAGGGCAACTAATTCCTACTTCCACGCCTATCAACTATGCCTAAGAGCATGAAGATGAAATTTTCAAGAAATTTTGAGGGGGAAAGATAAACTGAATCAGATCTGGCCCTCTGTATGCAGGTTGTCAAAAAGGTTTAACAGATATATCTTAGGAACAGTTAGGTTTGTGAAGTTGAAAACCATGTTTGGGCCATTTTTGGCTTTTTTAAATAATCAACAGCTTGTTCATTTTGATAGCTTGCACTCATTGACGTTTCTTATGTTGACCATGTTTGAACTTTTTCTTCTTTTTTTTTTTTAGTTTTTTAGAAGATTTCATGTTCGCGCCATCTCTGACAGTATATCTTGTTTTCGGTAAATTAGTTGATTTGGCTGGAAATTGCTTAAGTAATTGCGCAGAACAATTGAACTGAGAAAGCAATTAGTATATACGAATGTGTGACACCTTCTATACTAGCATGACGCTTTGGATATCAATATTCGATCAACTTTCGTCGTTAAGGCGTTTACATCCATGGTGGGTTTGGGTAATGAAATAAAGTTTGGAACAGCCTTGTATTTTTCCAGTCTTACACTTTTCCCGAATCTTCTGGGGCTTATCTGAGAAAATTAGGACTCTCCGAAATCTCCTAAAATTTCAGGTTAAAAGAACGTAACGTTTAGTATTTCGTGTTAAAGTGTGTTATTTGCCTTTGTTATAACCCAATTTTTATTAGCAGAAATTTAGGGAAACGCCCAAGAGTTCAGATATAAAGGAAGCATTGTTAGAGCTGTGTTTTTCTGTAAAAATGAAAATCAATTGAGAGCTACTGATTGGCTGTTATAAGTGTTATAAGATTTTGTATAAGTGTTTTGATTTTGTATAATGTTATAAATAGTGTTATCCATAGTGTGTAGTGTTATACATAAGATTTTGTATAGTGTTATAGCTGTTATAAGATTTTGGGGATATTGAATTCAGTGAACGGCAAAACTCATTACGTCATATCAGTCCGTTACATCCGTTAAACACGAACACAAAATGTGGGAACATGGGAACAACGAAAAAAGAGGAATCATGGTTATTTTGTAGTGGTCATTAATAATTTTAAACTTAACTATTAGCTTGATTATGGTTATAACTTAAATATTATTAATTTTTTTTAGATAAAGTAATTTAAAACACTTATTACACAAACAACATTTTTACAATGATCCAGGTGTGAAGGTTGACAATATATCTTTTTATTTTCATGATGTCGTATTTTCATGGCCTGATTAAAATCAAAAGTTGAATATATCATTCTGTAGCAATATGTTCAGCTTACCGTCATTCTGTGTGGCTTACGGTGAAACAAATTCCAAAGAAATATCTGAACTTAAGATATGGCGGGAAAATGCCTGGTTCTGCTGCAAGAACAAGAAGAAAAACAAAGTGATCAGTTCAGTCCGTTACATTCTGATCAAATCAGTCATACTGATAACTTTTACAAAAGGATGGAGTGTTCCTATGACGAAGAAATAATCCGCTTAATTTTAGTATACTCCTCTGAAATATTGGATTTCGTTTCCAATATAATTGTCTTTTTCTGAAACAATGGCCAAATTTCAATTTCAAAAAAAAAAAAGCAAAAATTTCAATTTCGGAACAGTCTATTTTACAACGGTGTTAACATCTATGCATAAACAAGATAGACAAAACCTGTTTCAAGAAAAAACCTTACAATACAGAGTATGCATTCTAAACGGAAATTAACACATATAACCTTTTGGTCGAACTTGTCAAACCCCAAACAATCAAATGAAAATTATTGAATGTGTTTTGATAAGAATAGAAAGCACCAGCAATTCACTGAAATATAAACAGATACTTGGTCTGTTCAAAAAGTAATTAAGTTCTTCTTCCACACTTAAAAAAAAAAACAGTTAATGTGTTTACTTTTGTGCTATTTTCTAAGCGTATGAACTATGGAACATTGTACCAATAATTTACCAATCCACACTTAAACGATGGTTAAAAATTTACTTTGGTGCCAATTTCTAAACCTACGAACTATTGAGTAGCCCACCAGTCTACACAATAATCTACCAATTCACAATTAAAAAGATGTGTAAATAATTAATGTGGTGTTATTTTCTAAGCTTACGATATATGGAATAATATTGCGATGAATTCGTTTATCTATACTGGATAGTTCATTTATATTATCTATTTGAAACATTTTGTGCTTTTTTTCTTTTTTCTTAACGGTTACCTTCTACGAAAGAAGTTTTCTCGTGAATATTTCTACAATATTTGACTTTCTGAAATCGACAAAATGTTCCTTAGGCTTTTGTTGAATACTCTTTGAGCCCTTGGACATTCTAACAAGTATTTCAGGGCCTCTGATAACTTTCGTGATAAACCTTAGTCCCAATCAAGACAACCAAAGTTTAAGTAAGAGAGTGCAGGAAAAGCCTGAAGATTGGTTCTTTCAGCAGTTGGTTGATTTCGGTAGTTGGATTTTGTGTGGATTTTGAAGGTTTGGTAGAAATATGGAGAGGACGATTATAGATTATTCCTTTTTTTTTCTTTTTTTTACAAGGATAGTTAGTTTTCAAAAAAGATACATCATTTTAATTTATTGATAATTATTTCTGATCGTCTTTAGTATCCACTTCTTCCTTTCCATTTTCAGAGGCCCCAAATCACTAATGGGAAAATTAAGAGAGGCAGATATTTACCCTAGTGAATACATCACCTTCTACGGTCTTAGAAATCATACAAATCTGAACGGAAAACTGGTAATCTCCACTCATCTTTTTTGTAAGCGAGATTTTTATCTTATTGGAAATTTTACTTTCATGTTATCTTGATCTGTTCTCTGTGTAAAAAGTAGTTTCTTGAAAATTGAAAATTGTTGTGGTTTTGGCCATTTAAAGTAGTTCGGGTTCTCAAAACTTAAATTTTCAAAAGGGAAGAGGGAAAAGTATCTTGGTTGTTTCGTGCATGTATGATTAGTGATGAGTTTATTTCGCAATATAAGCTTAATTCAGAACCATTTTGATATTATAATCAAGTTTTCTACATTATCGTCATATATGATGAATACAAAGATTTTCAGCTTTTTCAGAGGTCTGATCCAGTAACTTTTGTTTTCAGAGGGGGAGGAGGAGAGCTTCCTAAGTTTTAGTGATAAAAACTACATACTATTTTTTAGTTCCCGCGAAAGAGCACTCTTATTATGTGTCTATACGGTGCAAAAAAGCTTATTTATAGCTCGATTTAGTTTAATTGAATATCAATTATTTTCAAAAAACTTACCATAGCCTATCCTCTTCAAATGCCGCAGCATAATATGAAGTAGGAATAATCAAACAACTCTACAAAAAGAAAGTAATTAGTATAAGTTAACCTTAATCCCTGGAGGAATTTAAAAAACCAAACATAATTACAACCATATGTACCCTGCTATCACTAACTCAACACTAAACACTCAACTTCCTCCTTAACACACATCAGTCGAAATAAAATACTAGAATTATTTAGTTCTGTTTTATTCTATCAATCATGTATCCTGTTAAATTAATCATTAAAATCATGTTTAAAACAATCCATTCTTCAACAGCCTTTACAGTCTTTAACTTCACTTAAATCACTACTTTTAATATTCTCATTAAACAACTTCCATAATTTAGCCCCTCTAAACACAAGAGAAAACCCCGACGTAGATGTAACCAAATAATAAACATAAATTTTGTTCCTTGACCATTTGCCACGGGAACGAACCTCATTAACTTGTGCGAACACACTTAGAAAAGCTCAAAGAAAGTGTTTTCACGTAATGTGTTGCGAATTTTTATGTATAGTCTATTCATATGTTTTTTTTTTTTCTGTTAATTCTGCTGAGACTTGTTCGATAAAACTAAAATTGGCGCTTCGATAATCAGTTCTTCCTTTTTTTTTTAAAGAAAGCTTTTTGTGCCTTAATTGTCGACAAGAATCCCCCCCCCACCCACATTCTTGTGCATTGGCGGCACTGCAGGGAAATAGACTATGAACTGAATTTAAGAATTGAAATAATAGGATATCAGAATTAAGGTGCCATCACAACCTTAGATGCCTTTGGGTCCTAAAAATAGCAAACTACTGTTCTGATGTGGATCCCAAGGAGCAGTGATCCAAGTACCGAAGACCTAATGTTACTGAGAGCCGGATTTATTTGATTTGACCTTAGTCATATCGACTCTGCTTTCACTTTTAAGTTTGATAACTTAGAGGAGTGGCTTTAGGTTAAAGGGAAGAGTTTGAAGCTGGAAAACCCGGTGTGTTTTCATGCTCTTCTGCTTCATCTATGGCCTCTACTCCTCAGCTAAGGAAACGCTTACTGGGTCAAGAAATAAAGTGAAAAAAAGAATCCGAACTTTAAATTTTCCCTCTCTGAATTAAAGGCGATCTTGCTCAAATTCATAGTCCTGCAATTTTTGCTTTTTTTTTGTTAAAAAAAAAGTAGCGTATATTTACCCTCATTAATCTATACTGTTATACTAACGGTCTAATAATCATAAAAAAAATAAAATAGACCAGTACTTCAGGTATAGTTATAGAGCAATCAATTGGCTAAGGGATACTTTCAGTTTTGAGTTTGATAACATAGAGGAGTGGCTTTATGCTAAGAAGAAGAGTTCAAAGCCAGAAAACCTTGTGATTTTTTTTGTACCCTCATTGCTCTCAAAGAAAAATTATTATTGAGGAACGTATATTTTGAGAAATACAATGTATAACGAAGAAATTGCATTGCGTTATTACTTCTAGCTCAAGAACTTGCGTAAGTATATAAATACTACCATTTAATCTTTTCATCTTTTTGTCTTCAAAATAGGATCTTTATGTGGTAATCAATAAAAATAAAATACTTGCGTGGGCAGGAGATGCTTTATTATGTGAAACATTGCGGAAAACTTTGTTAGATTTGATAGTAGAGAGGGGATCCCACATTTTCTTCCAAAATAACTATTCATAATGTCTGGAACAGTTTTCAAGTCGAAAATAGCAACCAAGTCCTCCAAAGATTTTTCCTAAATTCTTAATACTTTTTTTCGAAATCTTATGTGTTTGAACCTCGTATTTAGGTGGAATTTATGACTGCATTGACAGCTCACAAGGCTTGTTTGATATCTTTTTTATATTGGTAAGAATATTTGAGCACTGAAAAAGTAAACTAATTATATATCTATATTCAGCAAAATTAGATAAGAGTAACTATTAACCCTGTATTCCAGCTAAATGACTAGCGGCAGTGGATATTTTCTGAGGGGTTTGAGTTCCCCCCCCCTGAAAAAATGGCCAGATTGAAAATGAATTCTTTCCGTTGAAAAACTTCTCACAGGTAATTGTAATTCACCCTACTATAAATAGTTTTTTTTCTTTCACAGAAAGAATTAATCACGAGCAAATTGAATTGAAAACCTTAAGAATGATGAAGAAAACCAATAAACATAGTTAATTTTTTGTTGTATACCACTTAAACAACATCTAAATTTTTAGTTTATGGAAATCAAAACATTTAATTCCAGAACAAAATGATAATTTTCTGCTTTAAAATGCTTAAGTTGGCCTTGATTTAAAAGGCCCAAGGCCCTTTCTGTCTTGCAGATTCATTTAATAGCTAGTTTAAGCAATTACAAAAATGGTGATTTCAAGCTACCCTTTTTAATTTCTGTGCAATAACTAAGAATTCCTATTGTGTGGGGAGGGGAGTTTTGGGGGATGATGACATAAAATTTCTTATAGAATAATTACTAAATCTATGCATATTTCTACATATATACAATATTGAAATTAGTGGAAGAACTTCAATGGGGAATATTTTTCTCATAAACTGTGGACGAAGTGATATTCCCTTAAGAGGTATATTGGCATTGGCCGTCAAACATGCATTCAAGGATAACACATTTACCTTTTTTTTGGTATTTTTATTGACAAGTTGAAAACTTAACCCTCCCCCTAACTATTGAAAAAAAAAACATTATACTCTTCTATTTTCAAAGGTTGGACGCATTCACATCATTAATAAGCTGCAAAAGCCATTGTTATTAAATTTTTCTCCCGTGTAAATTTGTCTTGACAGATTTTGCCTCTGACCTATTTGCCTCTGGGCCTAACAGACCTATAAAAGGTTACGGAATGGGGAAAAAACAACTATCAGATATATATTAACAAATGAATAGGATTAACAAATAAAACAAAAATGGACACTGGGCTTAATATAGGACTTTTATAAGGTTTATTAAAAACTTCTTTTTGAAATTACGAAAAATGGATTTTTTATTGACATTTTTATGTCCCTTAGCTAACGGATGTAAGTTTCAGATACTTCCTTTTAAATTTTTAGCGTAGTAATTTTTTTCACAGTAGCCTGTTTAGTATTGCAGCAACAGCAACAGCTGCTTATTGTTTGTCAGACATATGTATTACTAACTTGTGCTTTTTAGCCAGAATGTGCTGGACCTTATCAGCACAACCAAGTTTTTCCCACAAAATCATGTTGATTAATAAGGTTTTGGATATTCAAGTTGCTCGGAACTTTGCTTAACACAACCAGAATAGAAGATTGCGCCTGAGCTGGCACTGAGGGCCAGCCTACTGGGCCTAGGGGCTTTATCGAGGTTTCCTTCTTTTCAACAATAAAATTTAACATCCTCACGTACTTGTTTTAGCGAGATGGTACAATAGTGCTTGGTTTAATACAGATAGCTGGCATGTCACAAGGATAAACTATAACAAAGAGGGGTAGCTCCTCTTTGGACGCTAGGAAACACTTATCAGATTATTGAATATTGCCAAAAATGTTGTGCTTGGATGCTAACCCTTGCACTTCTCAAAAACATCAATTTTCAAGTCACTTTTTCTGATATCCTTTGCCTGGTTTATGGCATCTTTCGCAAAAATTTTTGATAAAATCTTCATACCTGTTTCTTTTTTTGTAATTTTCCGCTGCAGAAAATTCAAAAACTGATTACACAAGTATAGAAACCGTCATTTTTGGAGGGTTTCCTTACGAGAGAAATAAGGGAAGTATTAAATCCGACCACGTTGTCCCCGCAAATTTTAGCCAAAGCCCGGTGGATACCACGGCTCTTGCTACCAACTCTCTCAACCCCCTTCTGCTTACTTTTCTCTCGTCACCTCTATCACAGCTTGATTTCCTATAAATATCGGATTTCCTAATTATATTCTTACTGCTTGATGGTTAAATGAATTGTCTAATTTCTTGCTAAAAACTAGTCAAAAAAGTCTCATACGCAACCTTAACATGTTGAGCTATTGTAAAATAAGTTCATAAAAATTTCCAAACGCCTTTTGTTTAAAATCCAGAAAAAGATTATGTTTTCGTTCAGAATACAGAGTGGTTCACGGAACGAATGCCATTTCAAGATTGTCATTACTCTAGTCAGTGTAATCAAAGTGGGAACAGCGGAATTTTTCCACGAAAAAAAAATACTCAGAAAATGTACAACTTAATCATTATTCAAAAATGTAACACAAATAAAAAAACGTAACAAAAATCTGCAACTTTTAGGACCGTAACCTAAAACTTAAAACGTACCGAAAATGGTACGAATGTAAACTTCGCAGCAACCCTGAATAGACCATGTTACAAATAATTCATCACTTCAATCAATCTGCAGGAACTAATGGAGGCCATATAAATATCATAAATTTATCTCCTTAAATCTTTTTTTTTTGTAAGTATAACATTTATAATTTAGTGTTACGATGGAAACAGTGAAAGGCTTTATCGTTTTGAAGGTTTTCTAATATCAAACTTTGAAATTAAAAAAAAAAACATTTACCCAAATTTTGAGGGGACACCACCCTTTGACAAATGGAAAAAATAGCATGTAGGTTTATATCAAAAGGCACTATCCAATATCCATATAGACAAATATTTATGCTATGTTGTTGGATTATTTGGTAAACCCTATAGCAGTATTAAAATTTGTCAACTAGTTGACTTCAAAACTGCCTTATAAACTATCCAACTATCTGACAATTAGGCTAATTTCTTCCCAGTAATACTTTCTTTCTAACTAGCTTGAAAAAACATTACTCTAGAAATACTTCTGTTAACCCTTGTTGGCAAGTAACTTCCCCAGATTTTTTTTTTTGTTAACCAACTAGCTGATGAAAAACTGGTAAAATAAATTGACTTGCTTACTATCTCAGAAATGGTTTAGGTTAGGAAAATAAAACCTTCAGGGATGAAGCTACATACTAAAGTATGTCCTGAGAAGGTATCTTGAAGCAACTACCTCCACTCCTTCTCCGTCTAGAGGGCCCTGACCTTTGATGACCTTTAAAAAATGTGTGTTATTAAAGTGAAATCTTGCATAATAGATCTTCTGCTTAATTGATATACAAAAAAAAAATGGTTCTCAGGTCCATAACTTTGCTCAATTTTATTTTATAAGGTTTTAAAGATAGCCTATGTAAATACACCTCCTAAATTAAAAAAAAAAAAAAAATATTGATATGGCTCAAAATGCTACTGAAATAACAGGAATTGTATTTTCAGAACTAAAGGCAGAGAAAAAGCAACTAGTAACTGAGTATTAAGGTAAAATGCTGTTTTGTCAAAATTTCAAATGGTATAGACCTGTCATGTAGGTAAATTTCAGGACCCTCTAGAGAGATAAGGTCTAGAGGTGGGCAGTTTAAAATGCCATCCCAGGATATAATCTTCATGATTTTCAAGAAGGGAAAATCTTTTCAAGACAGTGGAAATCAGTTCTGTGAATATTTCGGCCCTATATCCAAGGGCTGTCGCCAGGACAATACAAGAACAAGAGAGAAAATATCTATATATAAATAAACTTACATTGGATTGTGAGAATTAAAAGTAAATAATGTTTTCTAAATAAATGTGGATTTTTTGCAATATGGGTTGAGGATACAGCATAGAAGAATATATTATAGATCAAAATGGGATATCTAAATAGACTGCCACTGATTGGCACAGTATTTGTCATAAATTGTGGTTAAGCTTTGTAAGGAGTTACAGTTAAAAATTGGGTTGTCCAGAGATAATTGTAGAAATTAGAAAAATAAATAATGACAGAGGTCATTTTATTGAAGGGCAGTCAGTGTTTGGGTACATTGAGAGGACTGAAGAATCTTTTATTATTTCTGTTCCAGAATGGTCAGCAGAAACACTGCATGAGATTATATACAAATGGTTTCTTCCCAGTGCAACAGTAATCTTTGATTGCTGGAAAGTGTAAAGTACTTTGAACAATTAAGGTACTCAGCACCTAACAGTGAATCATTCCTTAAATTTTGAGGATCCTTTGACTGGGGCTCACAAACAATACTTTGAAAGTCTAAGACATTCAGTGCATGAAACAATCCCCAAGAGTGGTAGATCAGGAGAACACATGGCAGGTTATCTAGCCAAGTTGTATTGGAAGACTGTTTTACCAGATTAGGGTGCAAGATTACAGCATTTATTGCTTCAGGTGGCTGGGCCGTACAAACCTCACATTCATCAGTCAGCTGAATGTTCACTGGGCACCAGCCAAGGGTCAAGCTAAATTCTATCTTATTATTTAATTTTTACCAATCATCTTTAAATTAATCCCCTTTACCAAAATTTACTTTTATCATGCTGATTTTCCATATTTGATCAAAAATTTATCATCTTTATTTGCATTATTTCATCTGACTGAGAAACTGCTGTGTCACCCAGATATAAAAAAAATTAATTTGTATGTATATTTGTCTGACATTTATTTTTGATTGTGTGTTGGCACCACTGCAATAACCTTAGCAACCTTGATTAGAACATTTTTGATGGTTTTTTTTTGCGTGTTTGTTGACATCACTTCTGATTTCTAAAGTTGTGTCTATAAGCAAAATCTGAAATATTAAGTGTTTCAACACATGCTTTAAAACTAAAAAAAAAATGCTTGTTGAATCCATGTTTTTTTTTTTCAGAAATTTGGTAGGAAAAATGTAAAAAACTGAAAGAAGTGAATACAAAGGTTAGCAGCATGCAAAATGTGCTAACTATGATCATTCTGCATATTAAGATGTAAGAATTGTTTTCTTAACATGTTTCGTTATGTGGAGTTAGCTATCTAGGGCATTACTATAATTCTATTTTCAAAACTAAAATCTGACAAAAAGAAACTGAAAACTAAAAAATTGGGTTTAATGTTGTTTTGTCAAAATTTCAATAGGTAACATACCTGTTAAGTAGACAATTTTACAGAACTTATAAGTAAAAAGAGGCTTAACTTAATAGCTTGTCAATACCTTCCCAGAATATTTTTTTTGCCCTGGGTTCAATGCTTAAAGTTTAATTTTCCTGACCTAGTCTCTTTCCAAAATAGCAAAAAGTAGCTTGTCTAGAATTGTACCAATTATTAGCTTGGCAGGACAACTTTTTAAAAGGAGGTTTCAGCTATTTGTGATAAACCAAAGTAGTTTTTTCATGTAGCCTTTTCATGTTTCAATAGGCCTGTATTTTAGCTTTGGATGATGTGTCTTTATTTTCTGTAGGGTATTTCTCTAGCCTTAGTTCCTAACATCTATGTCCAAGAATAAGCTTGAGTTAGGACAAATTGTTTTTGCTATGCACCAGAGTTCCTAGTTATTTTAGGCTTAGTTTTCTTGATATATTCTACTCTATGTCCTATATTGACAACTTTTCACTCTCCTCCCCACTATTGTCACTGATGCCAACTGCCTTAGCCTTGTCTACTTAAATTTGAAGGTTTTGTTAGTTTGGGTGGCCTAGGTTTCTACTTTAGATGTTTTCTAAGTATTAGAGCACAATTGGGGTAAATTTGGAGATGTTTGTGTGGTAAAGGTCTAGATTTTCTACTATTGAGAAGAAAACATGCTAAGAAAACAATTCTGAGACTACTTGATAACATGTAGAATAATTTTAGTTATCATATTTTGAAACCAAATTCACAAAAATTAACCCCACGCTTCTTCCTGGTGTGAATATTTCGGCCCTATGTCCAAGGGCCGTCGCCAGCACAATACGAGAACAAGAGAGAAAATATCTATACATAAATAAACTTACATTAAATTGTGAGAATTAAAATTAAATAATGTTTTCTAAAAAAAAAAAAATTGAAAAACAACCCTAGCATCCTTACTTCAATGAAGTTCAGATCCAGTGGCAATTCGGAAAAATTAGAAAAAATGAGGTACTTGTAACTTGCGGACAGGTGATCAGACCTTAATGGAATTTGATATCTAGAAGGATCTTGTGCTTTAAAACTATGATTTTAAATTTCGACCAGATCCCGTGACATTGAAGGGAGTTGGAGGGGGAAACCGGAATTCTTGGAAAACGTTAAAATTGTGGTATCCTATGAATAGGTGATCGGATCCTAATGAAACTTGATATATAGAAGAACTTAAGTCTTAGATACTCCATTTTAATTTGAATCGGATGCGGCGACATAGAAGGCTGGAAGGGGAAACAGAAATCTTGGAAAACCCTTAGAGTGGAGAGATCGGGAAGAAACTTGATGGGAAGAATATGCACAAGTTATAGATACGAGATTGACATCATTGGTACGGTTCCGTTGTCTTTGAGGGAGCTGGCGGTTGTTAATTTGGAAAAATCAGAAAAATTGAGGTACTTTCAACTTGACCGGACCGGACTCTCAACTGACCAGATCTTAATGAACTGACCTGATCTTAATGAAATTTGATATTTAGAAGGAACTTATGTCTCAGAGCTCTTACTTCAAATCCCAACCAGATCTTTTGACATTGGGGGGAGTTGGAGGGGGAAACCGGAAATCTTCAAAAACGCTCATAAATGTCCTAGATACGTGATTGACGTAACCGGATTGGATCCGCTCTGTTTGGTGGAGTTAGGTGGTTGGGTTCAGTACTTTGGCACGTTTGGTGCTTCTGGATGTGCTAGGGCGATGAAAATTCGTAGGTGATTCAGGAACCTGCTCAAATTGACTTGATAAAGTCGTTTTCCTCGACTCGACCATCTGCGAGGCTGAAGGGAGAGGACAAATTTGAAAAACTGAGGTATTTTTAACTTACGAGTGTGTGATTGGATCTTAATGAATTTTAATATTTAGAAGGACCTTGTGAATCAGAGCTCTTATTTTAAATCCCAACTGGCATTAAATTTCTGATTTTCCTTTTAAACCAATCTATTGATTCTTAGAATTTTGCTAGAGCTCACAACAGATGAGCTTTTGGCTCTTCCGACCTCGTCACAAGTGCCATATGAGCTCTTAGCTCTTGTTCTGCTATACAACTTCTTGAAAGACATTTCTAAACTCTTTCTGAAATGCCAAGGGTATAATCAAATTTCCCAATTAATAGTGTATGATATGTGAAAATATGCTAAACATTCTTGATTTTCAGTGCAAGTTTATTCAAATTTTCAAATAAGAACTATTTTTTAACCCACCCTGTAGATTAAGAAAAATACTTTTGTCAAGTATTTCTATTGAGACATAACCTGTTTTTATATTTTATTGAAAAAAGACACAGTGAAAAATATCTCCCATCCAAAATTTCATAAATTAGCACTACTGGTCATTGATTTTCACAGCAAAGGACATGTATTTAAACCCTGTGTATGGGACAATCTCCATTACCTGGAAATATTTATCTAGACCTGTGAATGTTTGACACATAAAAAAATAAGACTTCAAAATACCACTTAAACATCAGAGATCTATCTCTCATGTGCCTTCTTCTATTCAAAGTACCTACTCTATAACCCATAATTAGAAGACCCAGATGTTCAATGGATACATCTATGTAAAAGAATTTGAACCTGGATGCCCTTTGTTTTTTGGAATAGAAAAATTCAAAAGTACACTTCATCAATGTGAATATTTTTATAGGTCATCAAAGGTCAGGTGCCTTTAGAGGTAAAAGTTGAATTAGGTACTTCAAATACCTTTCCAGGACATACTTTAGTCTTTAGATCCATCCCTGGAACTTTCATTTTCACAACTTATAAAAAAAAATGTAAAAAAAAAACAATTCATAATTGAAAATTATTTTGTTCGTGTTTAACTTTTGAAATATGTGTTCCTTCCCTGTCACTCGTTTCTATTCGGTCTCTTTATTTTTTAGAAGTAGCCCAATGGATAGCGATAACAATATCATGTATAATATATTTGCTCTATGGTGTGTTGGATAGACACTACCCAGACTGGGGAAAATCTTCAGTAGACGTTTCAAGATTTCATTCTTTCCCAGACTGGGAACGGTTACTGGACCAATGGTTACCAGTGGCAGGATACTTCAGGAGTAAGTATATAATTTTTCTTTGCATTTTTTAACACAGCAAAAATATCATCATGACATCAAGGGTCTGTTTTTTAGGTATAAATCTTATTTCAACCCAAAAACACAATGTCCTTATTATTAATGAAAATATTCCTATTATTCAAGATGTTTTAATTTTTTTGTCACTCCTAATTTAATGTAAATTAGGCAAGGCTGAATCTAGAATTATTTTTTCTTTTGGGTGGGGGGACAATTTTTTTAGAAAACACATCATGAATATGCTTCAGTGTGTTTTGAAACTTCTTTACTGCCTAGGCAAAAATTCAATAATGTATCATTAAGATCCGATCACCGGTTGCTAAGTTAAAAATACTTCATCTTTTCTAATTTTCCGATTTAACTCGCACTCATTCTTCAAAATCGGTTTTCAACATATCAAAGTTTAAAAATGAAAATATAAATCCAAGTAAATACTAGTTGCTTAAGATAGTAATCGGATTGGTATATAGTCTAGGTCAGAAAGCCAGATATATCAATTTTTCAGGTAAGGCGTAGTTGAAAGTTTAACCAAACTAGCTAAAAATCTTAAACTCTAACCTCCCAATTTCACCGCTATATGTCTAAGCTACGGTTTTTTTTCCTTTTTTTTGTTATTAAATAATATTATTTACATTCTTGTCAAAGAGACAATATTTTTGTTTAAATAATATCTATTGACTACAGATTGAAGGCAAATACTACACACATGGATCGAAAATAAAATTAGAAAAAGGTGAACTGACCTTGACATTTGCCTAAACCTCTTCAAGTAATAGATTTCTCTCTTTTCTAACGTTCATATGATATGTTTTCCAAAATTATATATCTTCCATGGCTGATCCTGGAACACAGGATGATTGTGATTTGGACAATAGGGATGCAATTAAAAGCTACTTTTAGATGTTTGCAGGTATGTTTTAAAAGAAAAAAAGCAAAGTAAAATTATGGACTCCCAAAGTGAACGGTATCACCATTCTAGGGGGTACTTTAGAGCTTCCTGGGGAAGAAGGAAAGAGGGCAAGGCCTGGTCAGATATTAGGCCTTGAAAGAAGAAAAATTATGTAATTTTATTTACTTATGTGATAAATTTTAGAAAGCTTGGGTTTCTATGAGACCAATTGGTGAAGTGAAGGAAGGTGGTTGATCTAAGAATACCCCGGTTCCCATAGTTTAATCGCTTTTTTTATGCATCCCGTGTAGAAATTGGAGTCCTATTCATCAGGAGAAAAAAATATTTCATTTTGACGTTAAGAAAAATTTTTCGTTGAACCAAAAGTACAAATTAATTGAAATAAAATAACCTGCATCCGCTTCCCAGCTAATGGGCATATACCCCCCCCCCTTTTGTACCATTATGTAAGAAAATTTTATCGTACAAAATTAAAAAAAAAAAAAAAATTATCGTAAATTTTATTAGTACTTTGGGGATAAAGGTGTTCAAAAAAAAAAATTGTGTTATTTGCAAAGTATAATAAAATCAAACTCTTATCTCATAATGTACTAAAAACTAAAAAAAATTCTTTTGCTGCCTGGAAAAGTGAAATTCCTTTGAATTAAAATGAAAGCGACGGAAAGTGACATTTTCTAAATATTTTTAATGTCAATCTTCATGCCGTGTAGCCATGCTTTTGTTTATTTTAGTCTTAAAAACTTTCTGGTTGCAAGAAAATAATGATTTTAGCTTTTAGTTCATTTGGGGATAAAGATGTTTGAAAAACCATTTTGTGTTATTTGCAAAGTATAATAAAATCAAACTCTTATCTCCAAATGTACTAAAACTAAAAAATAAATCTCTTGCTGCACGGAAAATGCAAAATTCTGTGAAATTAAAGGTGAAAGCGACGGCCTGTGATATTTTCTAACTGCTCCAAGAGTCCTTCTTTCACAGGATTTAAGAAAGAAAAAACTAGTATAATTTTAACAAAACAGTGGAACATTAGCCCTCTCTTCGCACTATCCATAGAAATTTTTTTACAATATTTGTGGTAGTAAGACGATAATCTTATATTACAATCTTATAACAAAATTCTGACAATGTGTTCACTGAAACAATCACTGAACATGTTTCAACTCATAAAATTCTTTAAGAATTATCTGTCGTCCACATTTTTTTTCTGTTTTTTTTTTTTCAAAAATTTGAGAGCTTTAGACTCTTAAACAATACAATAAATTGTAACAGAAATTGAAAGCATAACGATAGTAATAAGGACAATCTCCGTAAAAACAGAAAATCTTGAAAAAAAGAATAAAACTTAAGAAATGGTCAACCTAAAAGTACAATTAAAGCAATAATAAGGACAAAAATATAATCGAAGTTTTACGCAGAATTTATGCAGTTTTTCTGTCATATATGAGAATAGTCGTAAAAGTCTTAGGATTTCGAGGAATATGGAATAGAAGTTGCGTATATGGTCAGAATGCGGAAGGCCTGCTTCTGGTATTGTTTTCAGTATTAAAATC
>NC_088880.1:13013147-13065048 GCF_032884065.1 Artemia franciscana | reverse complement strand
TGTTTGTCTTTAGAATATTTGGGGAAAAAAATATCTGCCTGTGTGTTCGTCTGTGTTGGTAATTTCTAGCTAATCACTAATCTTCATCTCCGAAATCAGTCATGGCACGTTATATAGCATCACCTGCAGGCTAGCCGATATTTTTTGTTTTAAGTCAGTAGGTTTCATATGGCTGGAGAATCGATTTTAAATTTTCTGGGGATTTTTTTGGGGGGGAGGGGAGGGGAATAAGGGTGTTCCACATTTTTGTTGGGCGAAGGGGGTAAAATATTTTCATGTTGTCCTCCCAAGAAAATATATTGAAAATATATAATAAATGTTGTTCAGAGTGGGATAATAATGACTATTCAAAAATTTGGGAAGAATAAAGACCAAAATTATTAAAGCTTTTGTTACATGTTCGTAGTAGGTGAGTAGGGTCAAGTTTTCTTTCAAGTGCTTATCCGTCTTATTTACTAAAGTAGAAAAAACTTTTTTTCGCTGAATAATTACCATTAAACATTATAAATTGTATTTCGTGATTTGAATGACTATCAATCTAACTTTTACTTACGAAGGAGGCTCTCAGCCAAACATTCACAATAAATAATTCTTTTTCTTCAAGGTCACCGAGCTAATTTATGTACATAGTAAACTTATGATCGTCGATGACAACACTGTTATTTGTGGCTCTGCCAACATTAATGACAGAAGCTTAATAGGAAAAAGAGACTCAGAAATTGCTGTTATTTTTCAAGTAAGTAATTTATCTGGTTTCTTTTAGACTGCATCGTCCTATCGAAAGCGTGAGGCTGGATCTCTCATATGCATAATGTTTAGGATAACCGAAATATTTGATTTCAATCTTTTTGTGTTGGGTTATTTTCTCGAGAATTTAAACTTTAAAAAAGGAATGCAAAAAGGACAGAGCATAGCTGAATCTTTGTTTTTACGTAAAGCTGATGTTAATATGTTTAGCAGCGTTTGAAACATGGACAATGCCCTGTGTTATGCTCAAGCTAAATCTGCATTAAGAGGGGGCTGATACCCCACGGCATCTTATATTGCATAATTATTCCATAAATGACAAGTATTCCTCCAAAAGATGGGACGTTTGTGGATTAATTGTCCCCCTTTCCTCTGCTTCATATTACCTGAAGGAGCTCTTCCAGAATAATTTGGGTCTAGTGATAAGCTTTTTAAGCCCTCGGACCTGTTTTAAGCTTGAGTTTTATCTGGGTATATACTGAAATAATGTCTATCCAAGCCATGACTAACCTCCCATACCTTCTATGGCCTTGTATTTATTTTGACAATTTGCTGCACTATTTTTTTTTTGTTTATCGGCCTACTTTGACAATTGTTTAATGGATATGTATTATTTTGCTTTTATATACTTATTTTTTAGCTAATTTTAGATCATAAAAATGTATTTCGCTCTATAAATTGAATGCTCTCTTGCAAACGACAGTAAACTATAGATAAAGACACCCCAGAGGTGTATTGAAAATGTAATTCTTCGGAGAATGTTTTTACTTTTTGTAAAAAAGAGTGAGATACATCCTTTTTGGGTATGATAATATTTATTTCAAATAAGTTGTGATAAAATTAAGAAAATGTCAATATTTATTATTACCAAGCAACGAAAAACCATTTACCTACACATCAGACTATTCAGAACGACAATTGCAAGAATATCGAAAATATAATAAAATCAAAGGAGATTCTTATTCATACCCAATTCATTGGTGTATGAATCAAAGTGTGTTTATTTAATGTGTTTGTGTGAATCATTCGTTTACTTAAGTAATAATATCTGTGGGCATACCAAATATGTTGAAGAGGGGTAGATTGTTGTAACTGTGAGTGAATTTATGTCTTTGATTTGATTTGAAAGATTAGTGAATACGAAGGTCCCTATGGATAAGTATGGAAAATGTTGAAAATTCTAGAGCTGTAGGAATTGTGTTTTTGATCTGAACGTCCAAAATATTTGAATTTTCTCTGTCGACAGCATGTCAACATTTATGTCGTTTTTTAACGACATAAAACTCTATTGTAGAGGTTTTAAGCACCAATGTAGAAAAATGTGGTATCTTACTTTTTCCACAGGAAAAGGATCACATATTTAGTTTGATTTGTTGTTGTTTCTTTTTTCCCAAGGTTGATCGTATCCAACCATGGGTCTTAGCAACCCCTCGCTCTTTTTGGTAAAGTTTGATTTTCTATCCTGATTTTTTTAAAACGACTGCTGAAACCCAAGGGCCGTTGAATTGGAAATAGAGTTGGTTTAAAGCGCTTTACGAACGAGGAGTCGAGGAAGAGGCAACACCCTCGTATACAGAATAATGTATGCTCGTTTATGTTTTAATATTGCTCCTTATTTTTAGCTGAAAAGCTCGTTTTTTTGTATTTAAAGTATATCTTAATTTGGTTAGACATTGTGCATTTTCCTGCTAATTGTAAGTATTTTCAAATAACAACCCGAATTGATATTTTAAACCAAAATCTGAAAATACAGTACGGGTAGATTTTTAAAGTTCCTTAAGCTATTCAAAAAACTGTGTTTTGTTGGCCCCGAGGCCACAAAAACAAAACTTAACATGGTCGCCACTTGGGAAGTTTTAGACGAAGTGATGACCCATCTGAGAAAGGGGGGTCAAATTCAAAACTTGTGGTTAATAAAAGACCATTTTTTTCACTAAGACGGTTTTTTTGTGTATTCAAGATACAAAAAGGCAATATTTAGTAACAAAAGTTACAGTTGCTAACTGCTCCAGGGACTGAAAAAAGGGATTTGAGAAGAAATATTTGGTATCATCAATATTGATATCAATATCATTGATAGAAATATCAATATTTAGCATCAAAAGTTGCAGTTGTTAACTGCTCCAGAGACTGAAAAAAGGGATTTGAGAAGAAATATTTGGTATCATCAATATTGATATCAATATCATTGATAGAAATATCAATATTTAGCATCAAAAGTTGCAGTTGTTAACTGCTCCAGGGACTGAAAAAAGGGATTTGAGAAGAAATATTTGGTATCATCAATATTGATATCAATATCAATATCATTGATAGAAATATCAATATTTAGTATCAAAAGTTGCAGTTGCTAACTGCTCCAGGGACTAAAAAAAGGGATTTGAGAAGAAATATTTGGCACCATCAATATTGATATCAATATCAATATCATTGATAGAAATATCAATATTTAGTATCAAAAGTTGCAGTTGCTAACTGCTCCAGGGACTGAAAAAAGGGATTTGAGAAGAAATACATGTGTATTTGAAAGCTCTATTCATCTACAGAATCACATAAGATTAAAAAAAAACAGATTAAACTATTATATTCGACAGACGGAGCCTAAGAGTTTGTTTGCTATAAATCTTTTATTGACAGAACAATCTATAATGACGGCTTTAGAATTGCCGAGGCTGAAATATGCAAATAAAGCGCTTGATGTCTATTCTGTCGACATTGCTGTCGAAGCACAGCGTTGAATTTAACGAGGCTAAGAGGGGTGAAATTTCTCAGCTTTTTGGGGGGATAGGTCATAAGTAACCCGAAACTTGGGTAAAGCAAAAGACTAAGAAAGGCTAAACAAGATTCAATTAAAAAAATTTATTCATCTTAAACATAAACTTACAGTTATGTACATTAAAAAATTTTGGTTTAAGAGCAAAACCTTGAAAGTCAAGTCGAGAGAAAGTCTTCTTATTAAAATTCAGGATAAAACTTCAGAGTAAACAATCTCTTTTATGTTTTCGATTCTAGGCAGTATTATCGTTCTTCTTTTTTTACTTGACATAAATTGAACATAATACTATCCCTCAGGAGCACCAAATCTCGAAAATGCAGGAAGGGGGGGGGGTAGGATCGTTTTATTCTTTTTAATGAAAATACAAAAAAAGGTACTCTTCATAGTCTAAGGCGGAAAATTTTGTGTTTTTTTATTCTTTAAATGAAACTACCAAAATCGAGGTTTTTATTAACCAGGGTGGAATCTAGGGGTTTTATTGCCCTGCCTTATGCTATCGGCACCACTGATATGCCTTCACTCAAAATACTTCTTAGCAAATAGTTTTGGAAAACAGGTAAGATCAGAATGTAACTGAATCTTGTTTTTTCTTATTCGTTTTCTTATTTTTATATTTTTCTAGATAGTTCATCCGACATTCACTTCATATTCGCAAATAATAATTATGAATGGAACGGCTTCTGTGAAGACATTTGCAAAGAAAGAATTCTGAGAAACAGAATTATGTTCTAATCCCCAAAAGTAAATAGACCATCCTGCAAATCTAGGTAGCTTATCCGGGCGTGTATCATTTACATTGCGGGAAAATGGTCTATATTTAGATTTTTTTCTCTTTTTTTTTTTAATTGGTTATATATTTATTTCTTGATGTTAAACCGATGGAAATAAAGAAAAAAATATTACGGTGCTCTTAACTCAAAAATTAGGTGTAGACTTCAAAAGGTTTCTTTTGAAGCTCTAACCAGTCACTACTGTCACTATCACTACTCAGTCACTATCTACTGTCACTATCAGTCACTATCACTACTGTGTACAAATATAGTTTTATCTATAGTTTACTTTTTTTTTCTTTTTTTTTTTTTTGATCGTAGCTGTAACTGAGAATTTCTCCTGTGGCAAGCATTGCGAAAACACAAAAAAAAAAATGAATTTTCAGACTATGTTTTTTCAAACTTTTGTGAAAGGGAGTCCTTTTGACAACGTTAAAAAGTTCACTCTCTTTCCCGTGCATAAGCACGGATAGTAGTCTCTATTGTATTTATTTCGTTTTCCTTCTATAAGAGCCGTTGTCCAAGCAATTTTAGCAGGAAGGCTTGACTGTTTATAAGATCTTTACAATACCCATCAATTTTTTTTTTTTTTAAGTACAGGCTTGAAATATATGTAATATCTATTCATTGCTGACTTATATCTGTAAGGAGGAACTAGATTCTCCCAACTCCTTTCCCTCCCCCTTCTTTCGCCTGACTGTATCAATATCATTTGCCTTCAATGAAGGAATTTTTTATTCGGGTTTAAAAGTATGCTATATATGATACTTGAACCCTCAGCCTTTTGAAAACTAGGGCAGTGTGTTAAACGAAACTTGATTACACACACAAAAAGTGTGACATCAGTCTCCATGTAACTCAATCCTCGTTTAGCTTAACTACGTACAACTCAATCCTCGTTCAACTCAATCCCATTCAGCTTAACCCCATGCAACTTAACTCAACCCCAGTGCAATTCAACCCTCATTTAACTCAATGGACATTCAATTCCACCCTTTTTTATTTTATTTTTTTTTAAGAAGAAGAAGAAGTTTATCATTCAATACAATACAATACAAAATACAATTCAAAATGGAATTACATTACACTTATTCCCCCTCGAAAGGCTCCATGGCCAGGGATACAAGGGGGATAATGCAATTTAACTCCAGTTAGTTCAAGCCCTGTGACAGAGTAGGTTAAATGAGTTGAGTTGAATGGGGATTGAGATGCATGGAGGTTCAGTTAAACGGATTTGAGTGGCGTGTGGTTGAATTGAATGGTAGTTGAGTTGTCGGAAGGTCGAGATACACGCATATCCATCACAGATAACCTAGATATTTGAAGCCCAATTGATACATGCTCCTAATAAACTTTTTACTCAATTTAACCCTGCCGCTCATAAAAGCTTTAAAAAATTTTAATTCTTAAGCGTCCAAGGTAAGTCCATAGTATGCAGATGGCTAATAGTTAATTAAATTCTTATAGTTAACATTATTTTTTCATATAACATGGTCCCTAAATTTACAGTATTTGATGTTCTCCAAATCAAATAAGATATTCAGACAATATGATTTTTTAGACATTCTAATCGAAAATTATAATCTTTGTACAATAACTGAAAATGAAAATATTTGGAACTATTAGAATCATTTTCATGCAATTGACCCGTTTTACTGTCTTGACGAGTGTTTGTGTCTACGTAATTTTATTCGAGTTCATATTAGTCTAACATTCAGTTATATTCTTAGAAATATATTAAAGAAATTTGGTGTGATATTTGGCATTTAAGAATTATGGTTTAAATGTCATGTTTGTTATTATAATTTTATACTTTTTGATATGACATATTGTATTATTATTCATTGGATTAATAATTTGTTGCGCTCTAATTTATAGAGTTGTTTTTTTGTCAACTTTATTTGCAAGCCCTTTCTTTTCCAGGACTTGGACTTTGAGCCCTCACTAATGGACGGAAAGCCGTACGATTGCGGTCGGTTTGCTGGCTCATTGAGGAAGTATCTTTTTCGAGAGCACTTAGGACTTTTGGGACAAGCTGACCCTGTTTGTGATGCTTTCTACAAAGGGGTTTGGATAAAAGCTGCATCTTTAAATACCAAAATTTATGAAGAGGTATCTTATCATTTTAATCTTATTGGTGATGTTGCTCCTCCCATAACAAAAGGGTGTACCTTGAATTTTAGTTGTTTCTTTAATCATTTAAAATTCGAATAATAATAAATCTGTAAAAAAGTACGGTCGACAGCTGAATTGGTCGGCGTCAGTCAAGTGTACGGTGGCATCAATAAAATTATGTTTGGGTAATTTTCGAAGGAGAGATGCTGAAACATCTCTGTCTCAACCGTAACTGAGCTCCTATAAATCAGTGCTACCCTCAAATTTTCCGGATTTCCACAGATTTATCAAATAAAAATTGGTTACCTACCCAATTATGTTCTTATCTAAGCGAAAATGGGTCCCATTACCTTTTAAAGTCACACTCCAAATATTTTATTTCAGTTGAAGGTATGCAAGAACTAGAAACCACTCTCCATATTGATCCGTAGGAAATTTTCTTTTGTGCATGTTAAATTGAATTTAGCAACTGATACTATACTGTATTTTTATACTGTATAATTATACTGTATTACTCAATACTGTAAGCATTACAATTTTTTCCCAAAGCATTAAAATTGAAGCTCGTTTTGCCGTCCTGTGAGCTACTGCCCGTGGTGCTTTCCCTCTCTAAGCCTCTTAGATCCGATCCTTCGCAAAAATTGCTGAGACGTCTTACTAACAACCAGTATGTGCAGTGTGCCTTTTGATTTAGTTTGAAAGCGACACAAGCTTCCCTGAAAGTTTCTAATTGATTCCCTGTCCTGTGATATTTTCTTAATCTACACAATAACATAACACCTTTAGAAGTAGTTATAGTGTACAAATTATCTGCTCTTTTATTTACCGAACAAGTCACTGTCTGTATATATATATATTTAAAACTTTCTTTTGTATAATTGAATTTAGCAACTGATTTTTCAAGGGGTGTAGCTCAGGGATAATCACTCTCCCTTAGTTTGCGAGATGTGTATGGACTTATACTCTCTGTCCCCAGTTTTTTCATATTTATTGTTCCAGATCTTAAATGTCTGTGACAGAAACTTTGAATTTTACAAGAACATAAATTTTTAAAACCGTAAAAGATAGAGCCAGAATTAAGTTTTTCTTGGATGGGAGGGCAAATGTAGAGTTTGCCGCCCCCTGCCGCACCATCAAAACTGTAAATATTATCATTTTTGCCCCAAAATATTACAATTTAAGCTTGTTTTGCCGCCTTCCGGGCATGCTACCCGGGTTGCTTGCCCTCTCTAGGCCCCCTAGATCCGGCCATGTGAAAAATATCAGGTGTTACAACAGTTTAACTAAAAGAGGAGTGCAAAAAAAGAAGTTTTTCCAAGAAAAGTAGAGCCTTGTTAAAACTTATGACGAGTAAAATTAAATTTATATAAATATTTAAACTTAAAACAAACAGAAATTCCAATGAGAGCTGACGCTGAAACGTTGCCTGTTGTAAAGACGCATAAACCTTCTTTGTATCACTTATTATTATTCATTACTGTTTTTCCCCCCAGGGCTAATTCACATGCAAGAGGTAGTCGCAGAAACATTAAAAGGGCTCATCGATTGGAAATCGTGACTTCTAGTGTCCTCCTAAAGATTTAACGTAACTCTCCCTTTACAAATACCCCGTAAATTCAAGTTTATGTATATAAAACAAAATTTTATGTAAACGAGTAGAATCGAACACTAAAACATTTAATTTTCGAGTAAAGTTAAGATTGCAACTATTGCTGTACATATACAGACAGTGAAGTGTTTAGTAAATAACAGAGCAGGCCACTTCTGTATGTGTAGTATCACTTCTAAAGGCAGTATGTTATTTAAATAAAAGTAGTACATTGTAGATTAATGAATTAGCATGACCCGGTTGTCTGACACATAGGAAATATTTTGTATAAATTGCGAAGCACTTATTTTGGTCCTATTAACGTTTTTATTTTACTTCTTTAGTTTCATCAAAAAGGTGATCAAAAAACTAGAAAAAATAATCATTATTAACGGCCATAAGGCCATTGCAACCAATTTGTTTTTGAAGGAATGGGGGAAATGCTAATGAAATTAGGGATATTGGAAGGACTGACATAGACAGAGATCTATTAAAATAATTTTTCTAGTATCTATCTTATTTCCAAAAATATGGTTGAATTAAGTCCTTTTATTTTGGTTACGACAGTTTTCAAACCGTAACAGTGCCAATGAAACTTAAGCTAAGGCTTTTTAAGACTCTATATTAAGTTAAGAATAAAATTAAGAGTTCCAGGTTTCTACGTTCACAATTCCACCAAATAAGGGGGGGGGTCAATGGAATTTTTTTTAATTCCTTACAGAATTTACATTCAGACGCTTTTGCCCTTTTTTGAAGTTTCTTCAGCAGTCCTTCAGGTCAAACTGTGCAGATAGAAACTTTCCTCTCTTCTAGTTTGCAGATGGACGTGTGCCAATAGTATTTCGTCAATATAATCCTGATAAGGTAGAGCCTAGATGACAGCAAATAATTTCTATATACAGATTGGGCGGTTCATAAAGTCTTCAGTGCATATATTTGTATTTTTAAATTGAAAAAATCATAGATTCTTTGCATTTTAGATTCCTTCCCCTTTTCTTTACAGCAATTTTCTAGCTGTAAAAACAATTTAAACTCGCAGAATTGAAAAGGAACAAACTAGACAAAAACACAAGGAGAATTTAGGCCTGTGGCTAAAGCCTACAAAACACTGTTTAGTATTTAAACGCAATATAAAAAGAATGCCCATAATTCGGAAAATGATATTAAAACATGGTTATATTTTGAAAAATGGTTAAATATAGCCAATATATTTTGAGACGTCGTCTGTATTCTCGTCACGTTAGACACTATTCATGGCGCGTTTTTTATGCATGTTCGTATTATAGGTGTATACCAGGGCTTCTTAAACTATGGGTTGCGACCCCATTTGGGGTTGCGTAGCAAAATTATGGGGTCGCGAGTGATAAAAATACAACTTAACAAAAAATGTTTTTTACTGTTAAAATATTGTTATAAAGAAAAATAACAATCATCGTAGATAAATATATAATAAAATCTTCCGGTTCGGAAAGACTGTTTACACCAACATTTCTATTCCGATCATCATAATCATTATAAATTTACTATAAATCAGAAGATGTTACAGAAATTTTTAAAAAATGTAGATTTATTTTTGTCAATCTCTTAAAACTGAAATAATCCTGATAAATATTATCAACAGAATTTCTAATTGTTTCAAAGCGTTTCAATTTCTAAGTGGAGTCAAAATTTCAAACTATATAAACATTTCGTGTTATTTTCATTTTAGCCATTGTATGATTGTGAACGAAGTGCATGTTATTCCGAATTAGTCAGTTTAACCCTTTCGCGACCGACGGGACCTTACAGTCCCGGCATGTAAAAATTCTGTGGGTGCTTCTTAATTGATTGATAGCACCAGAATTGAACGATGTGCTTCAGGATGCTGTTAAGGTAATAAATTTTACTAACAGCCATGCCCTTAACAGTCGCTTATTTTCAAATCTCTGTAAGGATACGGATTCCAACTACACAGCTTTGTTATTACATGCAGAAGTAAGATGGTTGTCAAGAGGTCAAAGTTTAAAAAGATTGTTTTTTATTAAAGGACGACATCGAAATATTTTTAACTGAACGAAAATGTGAATTTGCTGCTTTTTTTCAAAATGACTTGTGGCTATCCAAGCTGTGTTATTTGTCAGATATTTTTGTGAGGTTAAACTATTTTAAGTTGTCTCTTCAAGGAAAAAATTGCGATATATTTACTTCAAACGATAAAATTGAAAGTTTTATTAAAAAGATCAGCATTTGGAAAAGTAGGGTAGAAAAAAAATTGTTCGAAATGTTTTCCAGTGTCGACAATTTTTTAATTGAGAAAATTCATCGTAAAACCTTTTTTGCAAAAACTATTGTAGATCACTTAAAAGCGCTAGAAATTTAGTTCCGGACATATTCTATATTAAATATTTATTTACAAAAAACAGTTTGGATTCAAAAGCCGTTTTCGACTGGCTTCAGTGAGATTGATCATCTGCCACTTAAAGCTCAAGAGGAATTTGCTGAGCTTTCGTGTGACTCAAACTTAAAACTACAATTCCAAAAAAAGCCCTTGACTAGATTCTGGATCGGAACTAGAACTGAATTTCCCACAATCACCAATATGGCGTTTAACTGTACTTCTGCCATTCAACACCATATATTTATGTGAAGTTACTTTCTCAGCTTTAGCACACATTAAATCCCAATATCACTCAGCGATAAAAAAATGTTGAAGAGGTCTTACTTCCAGCAGTTTCAAACATTACACCAAGATTTGATTTGTTATGCAATAAAAAACAGGCACATCCATCTCATTAAATTTTTAGCGTAAACTTTAATTTGATATTTACCACGCAACTACTTGGATATATTCGAGAGAATTAAGACAGTCAGAATCCACTTTTGTTTTTGAAACTATAATAAAAACATTTCTATAACATTTTGTGCAAATTTCAATTTTAGATCGTTTCAATGTTTCAAAACGAATTCTAAATTTACATATTTTCATATGCATATGTATATTGTTACCTAATAAACATATCATTAAAAATTATTAATTTATTTTTCTTTTATATTTGTTGGGGTCGTTAAGAAACTCGCAATCATAAATGGGGTCGGGAATTACAAAAGTTTAAGAAACCCTGGTGTACACCAATAATATATACATCATATACACCAATATATTTTGAGACGTCATCTGTATTCTCGTCACGCTAGACACTATTCATGGCGCGTTTTTATGTATGTTCGTATTATTGGTATATACCAATAATGTATAAACCATATACACCAATATATTTTGAGACGTCATGTGTATTCTCGTCTCGTTAGACAATATTCACGGCACGTTTTTGATGTGTGTTCGTATTATTGGTATACACCAATAATATATACACCATATACGCCAATATATTTTGAGACGCCATCTGTATTCTCGTCACGTTAGACACTATTCATGGTGCATTTTTTGTGTATGTTCGTATTATTGGTACACACCAATAATGTATAAACCATATACACCAATATATTTTGAGACGTCATCCGTATTTTCATCTCATTAGACACTATTCATGGCACGTTTTGATGTACGTTCATCATTGAGATTTTACAAAAAGACTTTTTTCTTAGCATTCATTGTAATATGGCATTATTAGCCGGCTTAGCCAATTGGATGTCCCGTTTCCATTTATCTTAAATTTAGTAGTTAACAACAAGAGTGTTAGAACAATTCTTATGAATTATATAGGAAATACAAAGCAGTTAAAGATCGTTTGATAATTATTACCTTGTTATGCCTATGGCAGGAGACCAGAGCCAGTCGCTGGACATATAGAGTTGGTATTAGTTATTATTTTCTAGTATGTATTTTAATAGTTTACTTTAGTAGTCTTTTTTTTTTGTTGATTTTTGTACTTTAGTAGTTCTCTTATGTATTTTTCTGTAGTTTGTGAAACACCATGTATTCGTTTACTCATGTAGTAAAATCATATCAATCATGGCATTATTAGGTAATAACTTATGGAATTGAATCACTGGCGTAATTTTGTCAAAAATCCGAGGGGGGAGGGAGCGTTGTTACCCATTTTCCCAAAATCCAGTGAAAATGACAGTAGCAACAGAAAAATTAGTCATATAATAAAAAAAAAGATAACGATATACTGCAGAAAACTGACCCGGTTATGTGGATGCTTGAATTTTGCAGGCTTTTCTTATTTTTGACAAGATTTTCGGGGGAAACCAATTTTCAGCTGGGAAGGGGGGGGGGTAAACTGGTGTTTGGAGGGAGGGTAAACTGAGGTCTAAGAGTGATAGTTGCCCCCCTCTTGTCCCATAGCAAATTACGCCTCTGAAATCTACCGAATTAACGTACTTAGTGTGATTACTAAATGAAATTATTCTTTACATACTTACAATAATAAATTTGGCTGACTTTTTATTTATAAAAGTGATTCGGTGTTAAAAATTGGCTACCATAGAGTGACACGATTTCAAATATTTTGGATCTGAAGGAGAGTTTCATCACCTAATGTGCTGTGCTGCTAATTCATTTTACAAATTTTATTTTTTCTGCTGTTTGACACTGTATTGTTGCTCTTTTGTTTTAGGTAGTTTCATTAAAACTGGGTAGCGGAAAAAGCGAAAAAGGGTAACAGAAACCAACCTTTTAGAAATGACAAAAATAGGGGTTCTAGGTATTCTGCCGCCCGGTTTACTGCTAACCAGTTTTACAACTTCTTCTACCTAGAATTCTTTTTTTTGATGATTCTGTTATTTTATTCTTGTGTTTTTTGCTTTTTGATTTTTTTACTACCAAGTAAAATCAGGATCAATTGTATTCATTGCATTGAGGCTGGATATTTTTTGTTTTTAATCTGAAATTCATCATGCTGATTGAAAAGATCACGCTAAATTTCTACAAATAGTAAAATAGTATCTGTGAAGTCGCTCTAAGACAGCTCCACTTGGCCACTAAAAATTAGAGCCTTAATTGGTAAAGCGGACTACAGAATTTCTATTTGTTTTTGTTTTGCCGTTAAATTACCGAAAAGTATACATTCTTATTAAAGTTTAATTAGAAAATTTATTTGATTTATTTTTATTTAACAATCAAAATTGGCCATTAGATATGACTTTTCATTGAGGGGTAAGGGTCAAATATAATGTATTAAAAATATGTACCTACCATAGAAATTGATTATATATAAAAAGATTTTTCTGTGTTTTTATTTCTTGTGGATGCGTATCGCAATATATAGCAATATAATCTTTGAACTACACATATATGCGATATAAAATAATACAAAAAATCTGCACCGAAAATTGTTGAATAACAGAAAAATAACGTCAGGCGGAGGTGAACAGCCTGGGCTGCCAACCATAGTGAAAAAAGTAAGGTCAAATTGGAAGGATACGACAAAAGGCCGCTCGAGCTGTTTTCTTGTAGTCCGGTTTAGTATATTCAAAATTTCTACAAAAATTTGTTGAACTGAGGCCATAAGTACGAATCTCACGGTGGTAACTCGTGCCCAACGTTAAAGCTTCAAGGAGTATTTTGTTGAAAGTGATTGTCCATGTTAGATGTAGGGTTGTGATTTTTGCTGTAACGATGTTTTTGAAAGCCAGTTTTGGATCTAGAACATATTCAAAATGTATATATTTAAAAAAACACAGATCTTGCTGGTGAAATGGTATGTATATTTAACATCCATTGTTGTAATTTGTTTTTGCACATATGACCAGGTATAAATTTTTCCTGAAACAAACCGAACTTAAGTGACTTTAACTCTAAAGTCAACAGGTTGTTTTCAAAAGGGATAGAGCTCAATTGGCACTCCCAGGTTTCAGTTTTTAGATATTTCCTGAATTTAAATTTATCTTATCACAGCTGATGTTATAGCTATGTAATCGAGAGGAGTAGAGCAGATATTTATGAAAAGTCAAGGATTAATTTTTTTTTTTTTTATTTTAGGTTTTTAACTGCTTACCGGCAGATCGAGTTACAACATTTTCTGAAGTCAAATTGTATCAAAGTCTAGTTGCGCTGAGTATCCGAAACCCAGAGGAAGCAGAGGAAAAACTCAAACAAGTGAAGGTAGGTCTTGGTTAGTGACTTTTGGTTGCATATATCTCTGGTTACATTCTTTTTTGTTTGCATATCTTTGGCTAAAGACTTTTTGGTTGCATATCTTTGGTTACAGACTTTTATAAATCACCAAAATGATGCCTACTACGTTTGCTTTTCTGCTCGGCTCTCGTATAACGTCTGTATTTCTGGTTTTTTTTTCAGCTTTTTATTTCTGATAATTTGCGCGAATTACAAAATTGATTTGGAAAATCTTGAAATTTCGAAGACAATGACTAAATGGGGGAAGTGTTGGAGTAATCCAAATTATTCGTCCCTTGGAACTGATCTTGTCTGATGTCAATACTTAAATGCTTGGTGTCTAACTGACTGGTTCCGTTGGCCAAATGAAAACCAGCTCTAAGTTGTGTTTGGTTGTCACTTGCGTTGGAAATTACGCAATATTGTTAGTAAAAATTTGCAATTCGCAGCTAAATACTGAGAAGAAAGCTCATTTTAATTTAAAGAAACGAATTCTTTGCGACTTACAAACAAACCCTGTTTTTAGTTACATCATCAGTAATGATGTTGATGAAAATGAGACATTTTAGATTGGTGCCCCGTCGCTGCAAAAGGGTCAGTGAGAAAAAAAAGATAACCGGTGCTTGGATTCAAATTACTTCTACTATTAACTTTCCGCAGCACTAAGAAGCCTTAGATGAACGCGGCTACGGAACCTTCTCCGTGCCATTCTATCAGAAGCATCCCTCTTTACACCCTCCTATGGAGTTCCCATTTCCCTTGCATCTTTCTTTACGATATCCTCCCCAACTGCGGATGACCTGCTTTCCTTTTAGCCCTAGACGGTTGGCTAAAAAGGACAGTCTTTGGCAATCTATTATCATTCATCCACAGAATGTGCCCTAGCCATCTCAACCTTTCTCTCATTATAGCCCTAGAAAGCGGGATTGAACCACAGTTTTCGTTCAGCCTACTTTTTGAAATAAGTTCGTCCTGTCGGGTGGCCGAAACCATCTGTAGTCAGTTTCTCCGTGAAACATCTAGCAAATCTTCTAATTTTTCCGGAGCGCCCATACTTAAGAACTGTTTTTGACCACTCATTGTGAATTTAAGCGTCATCTGTATTTAAACTTTTTTGCTTTGTCACAATATAGAAAGCAGTATATGCATGAATTTTCCCATAATGTTTGGCCAAAAATTTGTTTGAGTGCGTGCTAGATGACACTACTCAATAATGATGATTGATCTTTTCCTTTTTACGTTCCAAAACACTAGACGAAAAAAAAAATTCCTACATTTTTGTCTATTAGTAGAGAAAGAACACAAATGTTAGCCTCTTCCGCTTATAAATGACCATATAAGGGGTTAAATTTGAAGTTATGAGTACATTCAACAACATCTTTATTAGATATGTTCCATGCCGGTTTGACCACTGGTTACACGCAAAGCACAATATGCTTGAAAAATGCAACCAGTAGGCTACACAATTACTAAATTAAACAACTAAACCAAATCATATCTGAAATAAATACAAATAAAGAACAATTAGAAAAGAGCTATTAATAGTAATTACCCAATAATAAATTCAAAAAATTGTTAATAACAGAAAAAAGACCAAAAATACTTAGATTATCCTTTCTCGTTACCCAGTCTCACACTCACCAACAGCCCGCAAGGAGAAGCTTCTTTACCGATTTTTAAATTGTGGCACACTTTCCGGATTGAGTCTTCCCGAATTGAGGTATTCCAGACCACCGGACTCGTGTGCTTTTACTCATGGTTAGAACGAAATGAACTTCGAGACTCACTTTCCAGGTCTTCAGAATTTATCGTGGCATATCCGTGATAAAATAAATTAAAACGAAAGAAACTATTAAAAATATACGGCGCGAAACCATTCTAACTCTGAAACACGAAAATTCTAATTTGAAAATCTTTAATTTGACCAATATTCAAATTTTAAGTTTCCTAAAAATTGACTCTGTGCTTAAAACATCTTTATCATAGTTACCAATTAACCTCATTTTATTTTTAACCTCAATATATATATATATATATATATATATATATATATATATATATATATATATATATATATATATATATATATATATAGATATATATATATCAGGCATAGCCTGATGCATAGGTCCGGGAGGTCTTAGTTTTTTCTAAGTCCTTAGTTTTTTCTCTGTGTCTCCTCTTGAAAATATTAGGCACAGTTCGGTTAATTCGCGGTAGTCATCTCTTACAAAATCTTTGTCTAATTCTGCCTTAAAAAATATTAACAAAGCTTGAATATCTGTCTCGGCCACACGTGCTGTTACGAAATTAAGAGATGGTTCGATGTTACTAGAATTGATGTTTTTCCAATTTTCTCTGAACTTTTTGAACATCGGAATATCTGGGCTTGTAGGAATTTCCTTAATCATGGTTTCAAAGATAGCTTTTAGGACTGATGCATTCACAAGATGATTATAGGCGAAAAGCAGCAATTCTCTTCCTTAAGTTTGCTCCAAAATAGCACAAGTTCTATTGAAACGGCCAGTATTGGAAGCTTTTGAGATAGCATAGCTTGATCCTTTCCAGAAGAACTTTCTAGTTTTGGCACTGCAAGAAACTTTTCTCTACCGTGAAACGGAGCAATAAATGACAAGCGTTCTTCTTTTGAACCTCGTAGGTAATTATCCCAATGGACATTGACTTCGTCGGGTACATTGTTTTGGAATTCAGATTTGATTGTTTCTGCCCTTGATTTTTCAGTTTCAGTACGAATTCGCTGAATTGATGATTTGTTAATGGGAAATCATCGCTGCTCTGACCAAGTGGTTCTACCCCTGTATTAAGAATATAAACGGAGTCTCAAATGCTTAACTGGCAACGATCTAAAGCTATAACTAGTTTAGGTGTAATGAGACTCTTTCTACCTCTTTTTGAACTTTGATTATGGCAGGGAACGTCCAGTAAGCTGAGTTCAGAATTCAAGATCTGTTCTTTGTCTGGATCTTATAGACTATCTAAGTTATTTGTGATGGAAGTAGAGGCAACAGCTATTGATTCTCTGTCTTACAATCCTTTCATCTTCTTTCAATCGTCGTTGTCTAGGTCTTTCCTCTTTTTCCGCCAATTTTTTATCTATACCGCCTAAGCATCCCGGTTGACCTGGCTCTCTCTGTTTCATTAAAAATAATTTATCGTTCTCTATTTTCATTCTCTCCAAAGCATCAGCATGTGCAATATAAACAAATTATCAAGATCAATTTTGAAATTGTTTTCATGCTTCTGAACGCAACCTGAGTTTTCTTCGAATTTTTTTTGGCAACTCTCCCCAAACATGATATATATCAACAAGTTTTTTTTTCGCAGTTACGAAATTATCTTTTTGGAATGCACGTATGAAATGACAAATAAAAAATGTAGTTACAAGTCACTGCGCAGTACTTACGCAACTTGTATGGACATGTTTAAACCACAAGTCGGCACGGGTTATCGTTTATAAATGGAACTAATATATTTTTTTTTCTAGACAATATAGGGTTATTACGAAACTTTTAAGTTTGAACTCTAACTTTAAAACATTTAACTCTAAATTTAAGGGACACCCTAATATATGTATGTATATATATATATATATATATATATATATATATATATATATATATATATATATATATATATATATATATATATATATATATATATATATATATTAGGGACACCCTAATATATATATATATATATATACATATATATATATATATATATATATATATATATATATATATATATATATATATATATATATATATATATATGCTTACTAAGTTTATTTACTATTATCTGCTGGCTTAGGATTTCAATTGCGTCTCTTCTAACCAAATGTTGTTGTCTATTAGTCTGTAAAAAATAGTATATATATATATATATATATATATATATATATATATATATATATATATATATATATATATATATATATATATATATATATATATATATATATGTATATGTATATATGTATATGTATATATGTATATATACATAGATATATATATATATATATATATATATATATTTATATATATATATATATATATATATATATATATATCTATGTATATATACATATATACATATACATATATACATATATATATATATATATATATATATATATATATATATATATATATATATATATATATATATATATATATATATATATATATATATATATATATATATATATATATATATATATATATATATATATATATATATATATATGTATATGTATATATGTATATATACATATATATATATATATATATATATATATATATATATATATATATATATATATATATATATATATATATAAATATATATAAATATATATATATATATATATATATATATATATATATATATGTATATGTATATATGTATATATACATATATATATATATATATATATATATATATATATATATATATATATATATATATATATATATATATATATATATATATATATATATATATATATATATATATATATATATATATATATATATATATATATATATATATATATATATATATATATATATATATATATATATATATATATATATATATATATATATATATATATATATATATATATATATATATATATATATATATATATATATATATATATATATATATATATATACAGAACGACTTCTGAAAAAGCCACTTACCTCATTTGATAGAAGATGAGTTTTGCCCGGTTCTATGGTTTTTTTTTTTTTTTTTTTTTTTTTTTTTTTTTTTTTTTTTTTTTTTTTTGGTTTGGCACTCATGGCGTTAGAACCTTTGGTCAAAAGATAATATGTAATCGAAAAACACTGACTGCTATGAAAATAAAGTAAATATTCACCTTCTAGTGAAATTGGTATTTTCTATTGCCTATCTTGATAAAAATTTTATCTCTAAAAAATTTTCTAATTTAACATTTTCCTTATATAATTTTTGTCTCATGTAAAAATTTTTGAATTTTTATAATTGTTAATTTTACCATTGTCAAAATTATAATTTGAAATTTTATGAATCTTGTTTCCTGTCGCATTTACCTCTAAATGTCGTACCTGATATTTCTATGTCTTTGAGGTAGCTGCCAAAAACCATTTGCTAAGTTTTTCTTGGCAACAAACGAAAACTGTTTTCTAAGCTGTTAGCTAAGCTGGGAGGAAGTAGGAGGATTAAAGCATGATTAAAAGCACATTGCCCATTCTTCCTTTGAATGCAGCTCAGTAGTCGATTTTTGGGCAATTGTTTCAAAATTTCATAATGTCAAATAGAAACATTATGCGAAACAGCGATGATATGTGAAAAGATTCCCCTCAAAATATTTGAAAAATATTATCTAAAAGTTTCTTTTTTTAGAATTTATAACACTTCTTTCGAATTAGGAAAGATTAGATATTAGATGAAAGATAATGAGTTTTAACTGTCATTATTGAAAAAAATGTATGAAAAAATGTACCCTCTACATAAATTTAATATCTCAATTGTCTACCTGAATAAAATCCATGTCTAAAAGAATTTTTAGTGACGTCAATTGTTGAAGTCCAAAAATGTCAAATCAACTCGGGTCACAAACGCCACTATTTAGGAAAAATGAGTTTTACCAGTAAGTTTATACTGTCTACCCACATAAGTTCTTATTTATGCAGGATTTTTTTATTGCGTGACATCTTCTTTAAGCAAATAATGTATAATCTTTTCATCAGCTAATAATAATTCTTCTTTTATTTTAGGGTAATTTAGTTCTACTGCCTTTAAATTTCCTGTGTAATTAAAATTTACTGCCCTCTGCTGGTGCGAAAGAATCCTTTATGCCGACTGCCTTGTGGACATGAAATGGTTTGAAGCCATTGGCTCAAAATTGGGTCAGTTTGATATGAGTTAATGGTGCTTTATTCAAATATGATGTGTGTATGTTTTTTTGAATTTGGAGATAGTATTTATCTCTAAAATCTATTGATGAATGTTGAAAAATTTTTATTTGGAAAATGCAAAACCGCTTTTTGACTAGTCAAGTGCTAAGAAAAGACCTACAAATAATTTTTTCCTTAGTTCGCACTTACCAGCTAAAAAACAAAAAAAAGTGAAAACGCGGTGCTCATGTGTAGTGTTGACTTTAAAATACCCTACGTTCCTAATTACCTTAATATGTTTGTATTTTCTCTTTTATCTTCTTTATTTCATTCTTATGTGCCTTTATTTCATTCCAAGGTTGTCAAAATTGATTCTCACTAAATACTGGTGGATTTCAAATAACAGAAAATAATGAGCACAGATCTGGTAAGCCAGATTTCGTGCGTGAGATCCGATACTCTTTTAATGAATTCAGGAAAATCAAAGAATATTCCACAAGAAATGGTATAGAATTCAGGAAAATCAAAGAATATTCCACAAAAAATGGTATAGTTGACAAACTTGCATCATATGTTGTGCCTTATATTAGAAATATAGTACAATTTTATTCATGTTTTAATCAGTGAATATGTAATATCGTACTTTTATGTTGATTGTCTTTTCTCCTTCATACAATTGGACTATTAATGTTGAACCACGTAAAAATTATAAAAGTAAAATTAAAAAATCAAGCTATAAAAGTTACACAAAATAGGGAACCTAAGGTTGGTTATTTACCTAAGGTTCACCCAAGTCCGTTTTTCAACTGTAGGCTTACTAGTCAAAGAGTACGTTGGACAACAAGCATAAAAAAACATAGCCTATACTCTTTTGAAAGGACTGGAGAAAAATACTTACCCCTATTCCCCTGAACACTGCATTATAAGTCCCTTTACACTCTTCCCCCCCCCCCATCACCCACATACAAAAATAATGAAATTTTCGACTCGATCCCCCAACCTTGAGACAAAAGAGCGTATACTGTCTTTTGGTGTTTGGGAACCAAATAGTCCCTGAATTTACTCCGAACAAATATCAACTCCCACTTCCCGCTGTTTGCTTGATAAAACGGACAGTTACCAACCTTTCCCCTTTGTGTTTACTAGCCTTTCCATTTTCCAAAAAAAGTTACCCCTCCCCCCGTCCTGACTTAGTTTTGTTCTAGAAAGGATTATAATAGTTAAAATTACCCAGAATCAAACTATGAGCGAATGAACCACAAATTAAAGTATATTTTTGCATAGTTCTGTAATGATGTGGCAAATTTGTTTGCAATATCATCTGCAAACTACATAAAAAAAAACAGCTAACCTAGCAAATATAGTATGCAGGATATTCTGATTCGACTGTATGTTAGATATTTCTTCAGTTGAAATCTATCTTTGCTTTTTCGAGTTTATTAGATATATAAAAAAAAATTAAATAAAAACGCCTTAAACTGTAAAGCAAAAACAACCGAAACATTAAAATACATATTTTAATGTCGGCTATTGCTGCCATTTTTAATAACTGTACACAACCCATTTTTCTTAATTATGTAGATTTATCTTTTATGCTGATTAGATTCATTACTTCAATGTGCTATTGAATCCTACCCCGAAGGAACGTTCCTGTTGGTTGAGACATTTTTTCTAAATTTATTTTTACATAATAAAATTGTGATTTATACGTTTAACATTCCTATTAAACTCTCACATTGTGTGTATCTGCATCCATGTGTCATATCTGATATTTTAAGGTAGTCTTGTTATTCAACTTAATAAAATCATATCCAAGAATATCCTCAATGTTCTTTTTATTCTTTGATGCATATTGTTCTCTTTATTTATTCGGTGTTCTTTTCTATTGTTTTATCGTTCCATTTTGTCTATGGCCTACTAGCCTTCCATTGCAAGTGTTATTATTCCTATTTTTCGTAAGGTTAGCAAGAAAAATTAAATGGGTGGGAATTTTTAGCCGGAGATATTCTCTCTAATGTCAGGTCCTGGACATTGTCAGGTTAAGATGCTCCGCCCATTTTTTACTTTGTATAGACTATAGACAAAAGACCCGTTCTTTGACTCATCGAACTGTTGAGATTTTGCAACTTTAGACATAAAATGATTTTAAGTAAAATCTGGGGACTCTGATCTTATTTCTTAGGCCGCTCACATTAGAGTTCTCCCTTCAGTATTCTATTTGGTAGTTTGCAGTAAGATCTTAGCACATTCATGAAGCAAAAAGCGATAACTGGAGAAGAAAGAAGGAAGATCATAACACTTTGATTAGTCAAAGAAGGGGCTTAAAATTGTCGACCCATGTTACTGTTTGAAAAAAAAATTTGATGAGCCAAATAACGAATGCTATAGATTACTGTATACGTTTTTGAAAAAAAGTATTTTGAATCTCCATTTGAAATTCTTTTATTCCATAGTACTCAAATTGAGATTTCATATTTTTTCTTTTTAGGTTTATGGTTGATTGTACTGTGCGAAAGCAGTTTTGTGATTTGGCTCATTGTCTTTTGATTATTTAATCCTAGAAATATGTTTGTCGGTTTCATTAGTTACATTTTTAGTTGCCGCATTTTCAAAGTGCCTTATAATCCCCTGTTGCCTATATATGGTTATGGAACCAAGTTTTGAAAATTCACAAATTCAATTCAAGTTTTGAAGTAAATTGTTTGATTTATTTTTATTTATTTAATTTTTGCTTAGGACAGAGATTAGTGCAATACAGAAGAGATATTTTTGGTAATTTTAGGTAGCAGAGAAGGGGGTAGGGTCATTGCCCCTCCGTGGCTGGAGTGTAGTTTACTTTTATTAAATTTTAGCTATATTTATAATGATTTTTCCGCTCGAGAGACTCTGTCATTGAATAATGGCATTCAGATCTCGTATATCAAACATGTGGCCCACAGGCCACATATTACTTGTCAACAAATATCCTGCCACTTCTGTAAATTATAACCGATACCAACATTAAAGAATGCTGTAGGAGTGGGATAAAATTTATTAACCCCTTTCTTGTCTAACCTATACACACAGCGCAGAAGGAAAGATATCCTAAGGTCGGTGTGAAAGATCCCTAGAACATTATAGAAAATTGAGACAATTGAGAAAAAAATGAGAACTGGGTACTGGTGACCTTTTGTGCATTAGTTTTGGTGCACAGGGCCTACCAAACAAAGCATCTGCTATACGACCTGCTTCTCTCAGCCCACTGAGCATGGTGTCATGAACATTAGCTGGGTAATTCCTTATTGTGTGCTCACCTGTAATAACCAAGCAAAAGTAAGAGGTGAAATTCACATATTATCTTTTATTGTTCGATAAAAGGTAAAGATCAACTAAGTAATTCCACTAAGATCCCTCCCATTTCAGTTTTATTTGAAAAGACAGGATGTCTACTTACTAATACCACCTAGAGCTGGCTTCCAGATCAATCCTACCCCTCAAGTATCAAATTGGCCAAGGGGAAATTCCCAAGGAAGTAATTGAAATGAGATCTGCAATAACAAGACAAAACGGAAAGCCAGAGATATATTTACTAGATGGTGTTGGTTTATTCAACTGAACTCGCTTTGTGCAGGGGCATAGTTTCGTTAAAATCCTTGAGGGGGCAAAGGTGGACCAAATTTTTCAAGGTAAAGTGTAAATGACATTTAGAAACGAAAACAAAATGAGCCATATAGTACCATAAATGGAAAGAGATTCTGAATAGAACTGGAACGTTTACCTGAATTATGGAGGCATATCTTAGTTTTGGAAGAAAATAGATTTCAGCTGGGGGACAAACCGGGGTCTGCCTCATGGAAAATTACCGCCCTGCTTCGGTGCATCTGAAATATAGTCACAAGGATTAAAACTTAAAACTCAAGGATAAAACATGAAAAACAAACATTTTGTCACAAATTAAACCAAGGCAAAACCTGTTTTATAAATTTGAATACAAATTTGAATTCAATATGGGTATTTGGTATTTTATATTTTTCTTATGTGCCTAAGCTTGTTTAAGCTTTACTATGGAGATTAGAATTCAGCTTTATTTACTGTTAAAATTAAGAGACAAATTATTGAAGATGTCTTTATTTGCATTTTAATTTCTCTTGAGGTTTAAAAGAGGAACTTTTTAATTTTAATTCATCAATTCTTTTTTAGTTTAGGATTGACAATGTATTATTTATACAAACAAAAGCCAATTTAAAGTGTTGTCAGCTATTTTGGTCTTTTTTTGTACTGCGGTAAATGCTGATTCTGTTATAAGAAATATCATGCTAAATCTTAAATTAAAATATTAAATCGTAGCTCAATGGCAAAATGCACAATTTAAAACTGCTTTATCCTACACTTTTAATTAACTATATCATTTTTTTTATTTCTTTTTCACTTTGATTGTTATTTAGACCTCTGTTTTTGCTACAAGCCATCTTTTATGTGATTAGAATTTTATCTTGCAGGACAAAACATTAGTACCGATCTAAGATCTTTTATAAGGATAGTTGGATACAGTATAAACGTATATAGCAGGTCATGGTTACAGCAGTAGTTGTAACTAAACAGTTTTTGGTAACGAACTGTAAGCAAGGAACTATACCGTTCAATAGTAAACAAAATTTTAAGAAACAGAGTCTTGATAACAATAGAAGTATCTAAAGAATCAGATTTCGATGCTTATTTAAATACGTAAAATTCATCAAATTTACTGGTGCTCATCAAAAGTTATGAGCTTAAGAAAAGTTGCTAAATTTTTAAAAAGGGAAAATCACCCCCAAAACATTAAGTGATTTTAATGGAAATCACTTCACCGGATTCGGCATGCCAGAAAACCCTACTGTAAAGGTTTTATGTTCCTATGTACAAAAATACAATTTTGTATTTTTGTTTGCCAGAAGCAAGATAAAGGATGTTCGTTTATTTGGTATTATTTTTTTTCAGGTGTGATCATATCGAAGCAGTAATCTTAAAAATCTAGAGATGGGTCATTTGATCGGAAAATACGAAAAACCTAATAACTATGTCTTCGAGGATGACACCCCAACCCCAAAAATTCCTTGGGAACGTCTGCAAGTTATGAACTGTGCCCACTGTTTACATATAGTATTGGCTATTGGGAAGCATACAGAAGTTTTCAGGGGGGATTTTTAGGATGACTGGGGGGGGATGTTACGTGGGAGGATCTTTCCATGGAGGAATATTTCAAGGGTTAAGGGAATTTTCTGTGGAGAGGAATCCAGATTTTCCAGCATTATTTAAAAACTATCAGAAAAAAAAAAAAAAATTCTTCAAGTGAAAGCGAGGAGCAACTTAAAATGAACTAAAATTATTACGTATGTGAAGAAGATCCCTTTCGTCATTACCTCACTCTTTACGTTAAAGTTGTTATAGTACTTTTAAAAGAGCTATTTATTCTAATTAAACGGTCTTTGTAATTAAGGAGTCATTCTTAAAGAATTGCTTCGAACGGGGAATCCCCCTTATATACATAATAATTTCTGTTCATTTTAAAAACCTAATGAGCTTTAACTTTCAAATTTCTTCAACTTTCAGTTGAAGAAATTTGTTTTTTAATTTAATCTAGTAAAAAATGAAAACAGCAGATAGTAACCCAAATAATATTTTGGCCAGAAGAAAGATCATGGATGCGTGTTTATTTGTTTTGTTTTTGTTATTGTATTTTTTTTCAGAGGTGATTGTATCAAACCAAAGGTCCAAGAAAAGCGGGAGAGGGCTTTTTGAACGGAAATCAAAGGTTTTAGTGCTCCTATTAAGTGACCAGAAAGATTAGTGGGCAGCTAGGCCTACTGCCACGTTTGTTTTCTCTAAAATCTTCCAATCAAACAGTCGACATGAAAATTTCGTACAACATTATTGAAATATCCCAAAACTATGCCTTTGGAGATAAGATAACCCTCAAAGCCCATGGCCTTTGGGTGGTCATAACATTGTTTATGTATAGTATTTTTTATTGAGAATTTTACATACAGTTTTTTGGGTTTGGGATGGGTGTTGATTTTCTGCTGAGAGGATTGACCATGTTAAGCACATAATTTCGGTGGATAAACTTTTCAGGAAAAATTATACAATGGTGGAATATGTCAGGAAATTCTTCGTATCTGGCTTACTCTTTGAAAAATCGTAAAAATCACGAAGCTTTACTAATTCAAAGGCTTTGTGTGAACCAGGTTTTCTACTGGAAATACAACCTGTGGAAAGTGGAACTTTCGAGTCAAATGTCTTATGTATTGTTTGTCTTTGTACCATTGAGTGCATGCAATCATTAGCAAGGCGATAGCGCTGCCTAATTAAAGACCACAGGCAACGCAATAGCGCTGCATAATAAAAGAACAACCTTGGCACAATGTTTTTTGGGTTAGACTAGGGTATTTTGTAGAAAGAGTTGTCTTAGAAAATTTAAAAGTGGCTCATTCGACCAGAAATTTAAAATGCTAGTTCACTTTTAATTTGTCGACAGGAATCGGAGGGCATCCAGATTCCTGCCCAGAATCTTGGCAGGCTCCTTGGCTGGAGCTGCCAGAATCTTGGCAGCTCCAGCCAAAAAGTGTTTTCGAAAATAGAGTTAAGGCAAATTACACTAAAAAAAATGAGCTCAGTGATTTTCAACCAAGTGCATCAACAAAGTTCCAACAAAAAAAAAAAATGTGATATGCAAACATTTTAATTATAATCGTTGTAAATTTAGTAAGCAGTGCAAATTTTTACATATATGTCGTAATTTTATTTCCGGTAGTTGTGGTTCCGTTAAGTGCAGTTTTGACCATGTGAAGCTTTGTCCAGTTTTAGCTTGTAATAACAAATATTGTAGTTTTGCCCATGCACCAAAAGTAGATGATGTTAATTCTCCTCCCTGGGGCCCTGTTCCAGTGTCCCTGTCCAAAGATAAAAATTGTAAGAGCCACTCATCTCCCTTCCGCCGTCCTTTTTTAGTGCACCGCACTCAAGCAAAAATTTCTCATCAAAGTTCATCAGGCACAGCTCAAAAATTGACAAACCCTTTCCGATCCCGAACTCTCCTCCCTTATCCTTTGCTGCCTCCTCCCCCTCCCCGCATACAGAAGTCCTATTTCCTCCCCCCTCACAGTATGCTGCAATATACCCTCCCTACTCTGCCAAAAACCAGCAATTTCTTGACGAACATGAATCACTATTCCCAACGAGGCCCCCTTTCCCAGCACCTTACGAAACCCCACACCCAGCCAATTCGTTTTATCCCTCGTACCTACCCTGTCAACGTGACTCAGGTCTGAGACTTTTTTGAATTCAATAATTGCCTTGTAATGAATCCTAATTGTTCTCCTCGTGCTTCATCCATATCATTGCCCGTCCCCCCACCCCCAAATCCCCAAGACAAATCCTTCTCTTACTCTAATAATTCATCTATCGATGTTGACTCTAATAGTCATCCCATAAAAGTCAAATGTGCTCCCTCGGTCCCTTGTTCTGACTACATTAATCTGGCCCCCGCTAAGAATCCCACCACACCCCCTGTACCCATTCGTAATTTAAATAAAGTTAAGTGTAAAAATGGTATCTTTGCAGGTCGTTTTAAATTTCCCACACTTTTGTCAAGCAACGCTGAAAGTCTTAATTTTGAAAAACTTAATGAATTAGACTCCTTTTCTAAAATATATAGATCAGACATAATCGCTATTACTGAAGTACACGCTAAAAATACACACATGTTAAAAATGAATAATTTCACCCAGTTTATTAAACTCAGACCCGAAACCCACCCTCTGGGTAAGAAAGGGGGGTGGAATTTTTTTCTTTGTCCGTAATGATTTTTATCCTTCAGAAATATCAGTTCCTTGTTTAACTCCCGTTGATGAAATTTTGTGGATTTGTGTTCGAACTAAGGTCTTACCGCGTCCTTTCAATTTCATTGTCCTGTGTTTTTTTTACTACTCTCCTGGGCACAGACCGGCTGAAAAAAAATTAATTTTATTGAAAAATTGCATGGCAGTGCCGACTATGTACTATCTAAATACCCAAATGCTGTAATTTTCCTCTTAGGTGATGCAAATGAATTAAAACTTGAGTCTACATGTAATACTTTGAGTCTAAAACAAATTTTTAATGTCCCTACTACCAAAGGCAATTCTACTCTTGATTTAATATGCACCAATATGTCAAATTTCTACAGACCCGTCACCATTTTTCCCCCTCTCGGAGGTAGTTACCACTTTAGCCTACTCATATCTCCACTAGGTACAGTTAAACATTCCTTTACTTGCTGAAACCGTCTTTAGACCTCTAAATGACTCAGGACTCTACGATTTTGGGTCTTCGATCACTAGTGAAAATTCGTCCCCTGTGTACCAAACAAATTATGTCGACTTTAAGGCTTTGTCCCTCCAAAATTTATTGAGGAGTAATTATGAAGCCCATTTTCCTTTGAAAAAAAATTAAAATATGCTCTACCGATAAACCTTACATTGCTGTGACTTTTAAAAAACTAATAAGGTTTTATAAGACCCATCCCAAAGAAATCTTCCAGTCTGACCATAACCAACATGCGTCCTATTACACTCACTCCAGTTTTTTCCAAGCTTCACGAAGGGTTCCTTTGTGACTGGTTTAAAATTAAAATTATACCACGCATTGACATCCGACAGTTTGGTAATTTAAGAAAAAACTCCACCATCCATTACCTTGTACACTTGATTCACACGATCTTAAGTGAACTAGAGAAACCAAATGTTTGGCTAAACCTGGTTTTAGTCGATTTCCAAAAAGCGTTTGACGTAGTTGACCACACTATCCTAATTCGTTTACTACATGATAACTTTGAAATTGACCCACTTTTAGTAAATATTGTTATATCGTTCCTTTCAGAGAGATCACAAGTTGTAAAATACAAAAATACCTTCTCTAACCCCCTCCCTAGGTACTGTGGAATACCTCAAGGAACCTTATTGGGACCACTATTATTTCTTGTCATGATTAACGAAATTGGCAAGGAATTCCCTCAAAGATGGAAATATGTGGATGACTTGTCGATCCTTGAAGTATGTCATAAGAATAATAAAAGTGACCCCGTTGAAATCCTAACCCAATGTTCGGATGAATCTAAGAATCTAAATATGACATTAAATCCCACTAAATCAAACAGTTCGTGGTAACGAACTGTAGTAAGGAGCGACCCGGCTGAATAGTAACCAAAACTCTAAAAAATTGAATTTTGATATCAATAGTTACATCAAAAGAATTGCATTTTAATGCTGATTTTAAATATATAAGTTTCATCAAGTTTAGTCTTACCCATCAAAAGTTACGAGCCTGAGAAAATTTGTCTTATTTAAGAAAATCCGCAATCCTTCGCTCTTTACGCTAAAGTTTGACTCTTTGCCACAATTCTACTTTTTAAAACAATTAAAAGCTTTAGCGTAAAGAGCGAGGGATTGCGGAGGAGACAACCCATTTTATATACGGAGTAATTTCTGTTCGTTTTAAGTTTTAATGTCGCTCCTTACTTTCAGCTAAAACAATTAGTTTTTTTTATTTAATCACAGATAATGACGATCAACTTCTTAAAATCTACTACTGCTTTTTGCGACCCGATCCAAAGCGAAACGCTAGTGAAACATGTTAAGCTTCTTGGTGTCACAATTTCTAATGATCTTAAGTGGGACACACATGTTTCCAATATTGTCAAACAAGCAAATGTTTCACTATCCATGTTTAAGCTACTAAACAAATTTAATTGTCCTAAGATACATTCCCTCCGTGTTTACTTATCCTTTATCAGGCCGTTATTGGAATATGCATGCCCGGTCTGGTATTTGCACTTTCAAATGAACTTAGTGACAAAATCGAGTCGGTCCAAAAGCGTTCGCTCAGGATCATTTACAAAGAAGGCGAAATTCCATACTCCTTCCTCCTTAAAGCTGCACGCATTACCACCTTAAAAGAAAGGAGGGAAAAAATTTGCCTGCTTTTCGCTAAATCAGTCATTTCCAATCCCCGTACTGAGGACTTACTCCCTGACTTTCACAATCCCATTAGACTCCGACTCCCCCGGTCAGCCTCCTTAGCAATCCCAACTTACTCTCCGATCCATGCTGTTACAGAAAGATTTTGTAAAAGTTTTATACCCTTTATTCTGGAACACCTTAATAATAATTCGTGATTATGTACTTGCCAAATTCCCCTTTTCCTCTATTGCCGTTTTTATTCTTTTTTCATTTACTGCAATGTTTTTGTAATTTAATTGTTAAGTTTACTGATTTGCCCTTTATCTTTGATGATTTTGCTTTTTTAATTCCTTCTAATTTTAAGTGTTTGACTTAATGTACTGTTTTGAATTTTTTTTTTCTTAGCTTTTACTGACATATAAAGCGAATTCGGCTCTATGGAGCTTGTGATAGTCTTTTGAAAATAAATATTATCTTATCTTTTCTTACCCTCTCGCGCCTATCATTACCCCAAACACATCAAATCAAAATTTTGAGATAATTTATTCAAAATACGGCAAAAAGGGGTAATCAAATAAAATAGCAGTTCATGTAGTAGTAACGATAAATGTTGTATGAGTCCTCTAATAGTATGGCATGTTTGACCTTTGCTTAATAGTACGGGACCAAGAAATCAAACGCTTGCTGTAGCAGCGCACAGGAGGAACCTTAGGATTCAAGAAGCGTCGTTAATCGGATTACTTTACTTTTTTCAAATCAAACAAAATTATTGGCTCAAACTGGGAAATAAAGTAGAACTGACCCAGAAAATTTGTTTGATATGAAATTTATGGTTATTATACAGTGCAAATCAACCTGTTATAGTGTTTCTTCAGAAGAAGGTATGTACAAGAATGCTCCCAAATTAGTTATATCGTTTTGACGTATATTTCTAGCGTCACAAGGAAACCTTTAAGATAAAACAAAAACATTTCTCAGTTTAAAAATCGTTTATTGCTACAAAATGTCTTATTCCAAGAAGAAATAACAAGGAAAACTCACGCACACACTCTGGGAAAGAACCAGGTATAATCATATAAGGTAAAGCTACACCATATCAAATAATATTAACGATAAAACAAGTATATTTATTATTCTTTAAGGTTTTATAAGTAATTTAGACCTGTTGCAAGCTTTTGTACATGAGGTTAGAAAAACAGTGAAATGCCAAAAACCGTTTTTTGACAAACCCCTTGGCATAGGAAATCTTGACTCTTCATTGTTTTGCCAATTTCAATAGCCAAAGCCATATCCAGGATTTTTCCTTTTCATTTGGAGGGGGGGTATTTCTTTTAAAAAAAAATTAAAAAACACATCAAAAATTATTTTTTATTGTTTTTATATTACAGTTTACGGGTCGAACAAACATTTCAGGGGAGAGGGTCAAACCCTCTTTCCCTCCCTGGATATGGCCGTGTCAATGACTGAAATTAGGCACTCCCTTTTTACCATAGAAAGGATGCCAGTCAGATAAAAGATTTTAGGATTAGCACAATAAGAAATACAATTCAAAGACAGTATTCTCGATTACTTTCCATAAATAAGTTTATAAGTAATAGGAAGAGGCAAGTGGGCATTTTGCTCATCATCGGTTTTTTTTTTTGGGGGGGGATACATGTCATAAATACAATTTTGGAATTTTTTTTTAACATTATAGAGTTACGGGAAATCCCCTTAAAAAACAGTTTTTTTTTACTTTTTTTGGGAAGGGAGCTTTAGATCCCAGCTACTGGGAAAGTGTCTTATGATGCGAAAAAGAGGGAAAATAGTGTGAAAATATTATGCTCATGCATCCAACCCATCATGCATGTTGGATGCATACATCCAATCCATCACCATAAAAATCTGCTTAATAAAAGCAAATTTAATGCATAGTCACAAGGTTAATATACGGTACTGCGATTCTATAGAAGCCGAATTCATAAAATCACAATTTGAAAAAAAAAATATTTCACAGCTACTCCTATCTAAAAAAACAAAACAGTTTTTCAATGAAAGCTTGGTTATCAGTAACTATTAGAAAATTAATTTCACAGCAGGCCTTAAACAATTCGTACTTCAAACCTTTTGTTTTTACCAATTAGAAAAACAAGATGAATGATGTGCAACAAATGCAACGATGTGTACGTTGTTATCCTTAATAATGAAAAATTACGATAGAAAATTTGAAATTAAACTCTTTCGAAGATGATTCTGAACATTAAACGCGACTTTTTGATAGCCACGACATCTTGACAATAATTTAAGTAATATTACTTTTATTGATTAATTTTAAACAACGTTTACTTAGGTTGAGGTGAAGGACATTTACTTCCCAGTTTTATCAAAAATAAGTATGGAGCAGTATACCGATACTCCACCGATAGTGATATTGCAATGACCAATAAAAATCATAAGTAATTCACTACCATTCATACCCAAAAAAATAATATGGATGAATAGAATCTGGAACATGATACACTTGGATTTCAAAATTAACAAAATAACTATGAAATAAATGAAAAAGGTACAAACCTTAACGTCAGAGTTTTGTCTTAACACCATATTTATTACGAATGTGTGATCGTATTAATTTACTTTTTGGAATAAAATTTAATAAATAAAATTACAATTTGTCGAAAGCCAATCGAAATCTTTCCAATACAGATATCTTAAAAAATTGACAGAATAAATAATAATAATAAAGAATATTAGCAGCATTCATCTACATACAAATCTTCTAAATTTGATAAGAATTTATTATTCTTGATATGTAACAGAGTAAAAATATATTTAAGAAATTAGCTGAGTCGATGACATGCTAGACAAGCAATTCTGTCTTTTAGGGCAGGGGTTCGATCCTGGTGTCGCCAATTTTTTGGCTAAGAATAGGTGTCAATCGTGTGACTGCAAGCTAAGTTTCTGTCATCTTTGGGGGATTATGACTGAACAAACTCTCATGAAATGTCTGAATTTAGATGCCAGGTGAAGTTAAAACACATGCCCCTGATGCAAGCATCAAATATTTATGGCAGCTAAATTAATATCACGGGCAGTGTAAAAAATATTACGTATTAGTACCTATTATTTCCATTATATTCCATATGAAAACTATATTCTTAAGTCCGTTCTACAAGTGTATTTGAAGATAAGTTAGGGTCAAAGATGTGTTTAAGAGAAATTTAAGGACCTGCCTAGACAAAACACTCGGGAACTTAGAGACACTACTGGTTCTTGTCTAATAAATGACCATTTTACCGACGTTCGTACTAGTTGCTACCAGATGAAACTGATATTATACAGCTGATAACACGTCATCAAAGTTGAAATACAGACAATTAACACGTCTTTCTTCGCTTTAATCCCTTAAGAGGAACTTACTGTGTACGTTTTTGAAAAAAAAGTATTTTGAATCTCCAGTTGAAATTCTTTTATTCCATATTTCTCCAATTGAGATTTCATATTTTTTCTTTTTAAGTTTATGGTTGATTGTGCTGTGCGAAAGCACTTTTGCGATTTGGCTCTTTGTCTTTTGATTATTTAATCCTAGAAATATGTTTGTCGGTTTTATTAGTTACATTTTTAGTTGCCGCATTTTCAAAGTGCCTATTAATCCTTTGTTGCCTATATATGGTTATGGAACCAAGTTTTGAAAATTCACCTGCATTTTAATTTTTGAAGTAAATTGTTTGATTTATTTTATTTAATTTTTGCTTAGGACAGAGATTAGTGCAATACAAAAGAGATATTTTTGCTAATTTTAGGCAGCAGTGAAAAAGGGGTAGGGTCATTGCCCCTCCATGGCTGGAGTCTAGTTTACTTTTATTAAATTTTAGCTATATTTATAACGAGTTTCTGTTCGGAAGACACTGTCATTGAATAATAGCATTCAGATCTCGTATGTCAAACACGCGGCCCACGGGCCACATATTACTTGTCAACAAATATCCTGCCACTTTTGTAAATTATAGCAAATAGCAACATTAAAGAATGCAGAAGAAGCGGGGTAAAATGTATTAAGAACTTTCTTCTCTAACTTATACACACAGCGCAGAAGGAAAGATATCCTAAGGTCGATGTGAAAGAACCCTAGAACATTATAGAAAATTAAGACATAATTGGCATTTTTGAAATTATATTCAAAAATAACAAAGTAGACAAATTACATAGAAAAAATGCAAAATCTTGATAAAAAAGGGATGGGGTCAGGGTTCCAGACTCCCTCCCCCTTCCCCCTTATGTACCGACCTGTGCAATGCTGGTTTTATGAAGCTAATTAACTTCTCACGTCTACTCTCATAAAAACAATGATACAAAATTAATTTGCTTACAAATCACGTTTATTTATTGAAAAGAAATTCCATGGAAATCGTAAAAGAGGGACACTACTGAAGAGTAATCAAATCTGGAACGGAACCGGGTACTGGTGACCTTTTGTGCGTTAGTTTCGGTGCATAGGGCTTACCAAACAAAGCATCTGCTATACCGCCTGCTTCTCTCAGCCCATTGAGCATGGTGTCATGAACATTAGCTGGGTAATTCCTTATTGTCTACTCACCTGTAATAACCAAGTAAAAGTAAGAGGTGAAATTCACATAATATCTTTTATTGTTCGATAAAAGGTAAAGATCAACTAAGTAATTCCACTAAGATCACTCCCATTTCAATTTTATTTGAAAAGACAGGATGTCTACTTACTAATACCACCCAGAGCTGACTTCCAGACAAAACGGAAAGCCAGAGATATATTTACTAGATGGTGTTAGTTTATTCAACTGAACTCGCTTTGTACAGGGGCATAATTTCGTTAAAATCCTTGAGGGGGCAAAGGTGGACCAAATTTTTCAAGGTAAAGTGAAAATGACATCGAGAAATGAAAACAAAATGAGCCATATAGTACCATAAATGGAGAGAGATTTTGAATAAAAGTGAAACGTTTACCTGAATTATGGAGGCATATCTTAGTTTTGGAAGAAAATAGATTTCAGCTGGGGGGGCGGCAAAACCGGGGTCTGCCTCATGGAAAATTACCACACTGCTTCTGAGCATCGGAAATCTAGTCACAAGGATCAAAACTTAAAACTTAAAGATAAAACATGAAAAACAAACATTTTGTCACAAATTAAACCAAGGAAAAACCTGTTTTATAAATTTGAATACAATTTTGAATTCAATTTGGTAGTTAGTATTTTATATTGTTCTTATGTGCCTAAGCTTGTTTAAGCTTTGCTATGGAGATTAGAATTCAGCTTTATTTACTGTTAAAATTAAGAGACAAATTACTGAAGATGTCTTTATTTGCATTTTAATTTCTTTTGAGGTTTAAAAGAGGAACTTTTGAATTTTAATTCATCAATTCTTTTTTAGTTTAGGATTGACAATGTATTATTTATACAAAAAAAAGCCAATTTAAAGTGTTATCAGCTATTTTGGTCTTTTTTTGTACTGCGGTAAATGCTGATTCTGTTATAAGAAATATCATGCTAAATCTTAAATTAAAATATTAAATCGTAGCTCAATGGCAAAATGCACAATTTAAAACTGCTTTATCCTACACTTTTAATTAACTACGTCATTTTTTGTTATTTCTTTTTCACTTTGATTGTTATTTATACCTCTATTTTTTCTAAAAGCCATCTTTTATGTGATTAGAATTTTATCTTGCAGGACAAAACATTAGTACCGATCTAAGATCTTTTATAAGGATAGTTGGATACAGCATAAACGTATATAGCAGGTCATGGTTACAGCAGTAGTTGTAACTAAACAGTTCTTGGCAACGAACTGTAAGCAAGGAACTATGCCGTTCAATAGTAACCAAAATTTTAAGAAACAGAGTCTTGATAACAATAGAAGTATCTAAAGAATCAGATTTCGATGCTTATTTAAAATACGTAAAATTCACCAAATTCAATGGTGCTCATCAAAAGTTATGAACTTGAGAAAAGTTGCTAAATTTTTAAAAAGGAAAAATCACCCCCAAAACATTAAGTGATTTTAATGGAAATCACTTCACCAGATTCAGCATGCCAGAGAACCCTACTGTAAAGGTTTTATGTTCCTATGTACAAAAATACAATTTTGTATTTTTTTTTGTCAGAAGGAAGATAAAGGATGCTCGTTTATTTGGTGTTATTTTTTTTTTTCAGCTGTGATCATATCGAAGCAGTAATCTTGAAAATCTGGAGATGGGTCATTTGATCGGAAAATACGAAAAACCTAATAACTATGTCTTCGAGGATGACACCCCAACCCCAAAAGTCCCTTGGGAACGTCTGCAAGTTATGAACTGTGCCCATTGTTTACATATAGTATTGGCTATTGGGAAGCATACAGACGTTTTCAGGGGGAATTTTTAGGGTGACCGGGGGGGGGGGGGTGTTACGTGGGAGGATCTTTCCATGGAGGAATATTTCAAGGGTTAAGGGAATTTTCCGTGGAGAGGAATCCAGATTTTCCAGCATTATTTAAAAACGATAAGAAAAAAAAAAAAAATCTTCAAGTGAAAGCAAGGAGCAGCTTAAAATGAACCAAAATTATTACGTATGTGAAGAAGATCACCTTTCCTCATTACCTCACTCTTTACGTTAAAGTTGTTATAGTACTTTTAAAATAGGTATTTATTCTAATTAAACGGTCTTTGTAATTAAGGAGTCATTCTTAAGGAATTGCTTCGAACGAGGAATCCCCCTTATATATATATAATAATTTCTGTCCATTTTAAAAACCTAACGAGTTTCAACTTTCAAATTTCTTAAATTTTCCGTTGAAGAAATTCATTTTTTTAATTTAATCTAGTAAAAAATGAACACAGCAGATAGAAGCCCAAATAATATTTTGGCCAGAAGAAAGATCATGGATGCGTGTTTATTTGTTTTGTTTTTGTTATGTTTTTTTTTTTTTTTCAGAGGTGATCGTATCAAACCAATGGTCCAAGAAAAGCGGGAGAGGGCTTTTTGAACGAAAATCAAAGGTTTTAGTGCTCCTATTAAGTGACCAGAAAGATTAGTGGGCAGCTAGGCCTACTCCCATGTTTGTTTTCTCCAAAATCTTCCATTCAAATTGTTGAGATGAAAATTTTGTACAACATTATTGAAATATCCCAAAACTATGCCTTTGGAGATAAGATAACCCTCACAGCCCATGGCCTTTGGGGGGTCATAACATTGTTTATTTCTAGTATTTTTATTGAGAATTTTTAATACAGTTTTTTGGGTTGGGGATGGGTGGTGATTTTTCTGCTGAGAGGATTTACCATGTTAAGCACATAATTTCGGTGGATAAACTTTTCAGGAAAAATTTTACAATGGTGGAATATGTCAGGAAATTCTTCGTATCTGGCTTACTCTTTGAAAAATCGTAAAAATCACGAAGCTTTACTAATTCAAAAGCTTTGTGTGAACCAGGTTTTCTACTGGAAATACAACCTGTGGAAAGTGGAACTTTCAAGTCAAATGTCTTATGTATTGTTTGTCTTTGTACCATTGAGTGCATACAATCATTAGCAAGGCGATAGCGCTGCCTAATTAAAGACCACAGGCAACGCAATAGCGCTGCGTAATTAAAGAACGACCTTGGCAAAATGTTTTTTGGGTTAGACTAGGGTATTTTGTATAGAAAGAGTTGTCTCAGAAAATTTAAAAGTGGCTCATTCGACCAGAAATTTAAAGGGCTAGTTCACTTTTTATTTGTCGACAGGAATCGGAGGGCATCCAGGCCCTCTCGCGCTTATCATTACCCAAAACACATCGAATCTAAATTTTGAGATAGCCATTTTCTTCAGCGTAGTTGAAGCGTATGAACACTAGATTTTGAGGATGAGCCCCCCCTCCCTCCTCACAGCCTTCAGGGCATACAAGGTTGTACTTGGGGTAGATATGGTTCTTATAGAATGAGTGGTAGTATAAACTTTAGATTGGACTCATTAGATTGGAAATCAGAAGTTCTAGTGTCCTTTTTAAAAGTCAGTGTGTTCAGAGGTAGGCTATCCTCATCTCAAACGTCGTATTTTCCTGAAATGTATCCAATGGAATTTTGAGATGGCCATTTTTTTTAATAGGATCCAAAGATCACATAATAAGGCTTTCGGGGTTAAAACAAACCTCCAGTGCCAGAGAACAAGGGTTGTTGAGCTATTCCCCGGGGGCAATTAAGATATATATGGAAGGGAAGGCTGTATAAACTTTAGAGGAGGCGCATTTGGCTGAAAATTGGAAGCTCTAGCTCCCTTTTATGAGTCAAAAGTGATGTTAGACAACTAGTAGTACACCCTCTGACTACTCTTCTTTTCACCTAGCACATCTGATCGAAATTGTGTGATAGCCATTAAAAAAAAAACAGTTCAAAATAGTTTAAAGAATATATAATAATGCCTGTAGGGATGACGAAATCCCTACACCCTTTTGTTATTCGGGTTACCTCAACAAAAAGATAATGGTACACTGTTCCAATAATAAACTACGACTTACTTATTTAATTTTGAGAAAATACTATCATCAATTCCTTAGATCGTTTCTATATTTGTATCTTTTTCAATATTCTTACCCATTTTCGGTCGTTTTTTATATTCTCCCACCCCCTTAACTTATCTGGTGAAGCGAATTTGAAGAATTGTTATAAAAGGACAGCTTTAAAATTAGGTTTAAAAACTTATATTTTATAGTCTGTAGTGTATGCTCTAAAAAATGTGGAGAACAAAAAATACACGTCTCTTAAACAGAACACCCCGTATAGCATTGAATGTTTGGCTTCTTCAGAAATTTCTAGATATTTTCGTATTTTGTGTTCTATGTTGATTTCCTACTAAGCACGAAGTATTAACAATTATGAGTCAGCCAAAATTTCGTTCCATAGTGCGACGAATAATAAAATGAAGCATTAGGTTACAACCGAAAGAGGACACCCATCGAAGCGCTGAGTTTAAGGTAAACATAATAGAACTTGAGAACTCTATCAAACTCTTTTTTGTATCAGATTTTATAGACCTGACTAGCCAAAGCGAACATGGTGTCAAGCTCTGAATTTCAGGACCTTTACACAGTTACACAGTTGAAAATTGGGTTCGTGAGTGCTTAGTCAAGGTAGAATATTAAAGCTAGAGGTAAGTTATACCTTTGGAACTGTTGGATAATAAGTCGGGTGCCGAAAATATTATCAATGCAGCCTCTGCCTGGCTTGAAGCTAGCTTGATTTTCGCGGGTAATTTTCTCCCGGGCACTTTTGAAACAATTCAAGTGAATTATCCCTAATATTTTTACCGCGATATCTTTAAGACTTATTCCTCGGTAATTTCTATATTCAGTTTTGTCTCCTTTCTTATAAAAGGGTAGTATAATTGAAGTTCTCCAGTCCTTTGGGAAGGAATTCGCTTTCTATACGTCTTGAAGGATGCCATGTATCTGTTCAGCTGTTACTTCGGGGCATTTTTTGTATAGTTCAGGAGGAAGGCCATCTTCACCAAGGGATTTATGTTTCTTTAGTGTTTTTATTGTTTTGAGGATTTCAGCTCTTGTAGGACGGCCTAGCTCAACATCATAGGGCTTTTTCTCGACAGATGGGGGAAGATCGTCAGAGGGGGATGAATTAGAGGGATTTAGGAAAGATTGAAAATGTTGTCTCCATCTGCTCATCCGATCGTTCTGGGAGGAAATATTTTTTCCTTGGTTGTCTTTGACAACTTCTGACACAGTTTCCTTTTTCCCTGTAGATTCTTCGAGAACCTGATAAAGATTTGGGGCATCATCAGCCCGGGATGCTTTTTTCAGTGAGATGGCAGCTTCTTTCCACATCTGTTGACGATCAAGTCGCGAAGAGTGAAATATTTGCTTAAGAAGGTCTTTGATTGCTCAGAACATAATTGTTCTGAATGATCCTTAAGGCTTAACGAATCAAAATCTAGAGCATCAAAGCGGTTAGTCAGTTCTAAGCTGAAGGCATGTTTGACAGTTTCATCCTTGAGTATATATAAATTTTCTAGTACCCAATTTAAGTGACCAAAAGGACTAGAGGCAACTAGCCCCATTCTAGGCCTCCTTTTTCCCAAAAGTCGTCCAATCAAAATTTTAGCATAGTCAGTTTTGTCAGCATTGTTGAATGGTCCCATAAATATCCCTTTTTGGGTTAAGAAGACCCCCCACTACTTGTAAGAATAACTCTCTAAGTCAGAAAGTTTGTCCATTGTTTACGTAGAGTATTTGCTATTGGAGAGTGTACAGGAATTTTTCAGAGGGCCATTTTGTGCTTGATATGGGTTTTCATAAGGAGAATTTTCCAATTGGAGGGAAATTTTATGAGGGTGAGGGTGAACTTTCCAGAGGAAATTTTACACTTGGGGGATTCGACACAATTCTTGTACGAAATTCTTTTTATTTGTCTAAGATAAGATAAGATAAGATTTATTCATCACGAAACACACATACAATATTACATTTTACTATTTCCCCAAAGGCTCTTTGGCCTGTAAAAAAGGGGAAAATGAACGAGCCACTTACTCAGAGAAGGAAAAAAATAATCACTTACTCACAGAGAGAAGAGCAAAAAGGAGAAGAGAGGAAAGTATAAATAAAATGAAAAACTATAGAAAACAAAACTAAATAGACTAATAGATTGAACAGACTAAATTAATTAAGTAGATCTGTAGATAAAATAGACTCCAATGAAATAATCAGGAAATATATATGCATACATACACGCATATACACATATAAAAAGAGATAAAATAATTTCTAAGAAGCCAATGAATTTTTAATAATTTTTTTGAACAAACCGAATGAGTGGCACCTTCGAGCTGATTCGGGCAACTTATTCCATACAATGTAACTCGCAATTAAAGGATTAAAGTCTGACCTTACACAAGGAGTAAAAGGAACTTGAATATGATTTTCGGTATTGCGAAGATTATAATTATTCTGATCAGAGGTGAAAGATGGCTGAACACTTAGGGGACGGGGGAGGTCACCATGAAGCTGAGAAAAAGTAAAACATGCACACGAAAGAATATACAGTGACTCGAGATCAAGTAATGGGATAACTCTTGAACGGATAGTTTCCTTAATGAGGTTTCTAGCTTTATTATAAACCTTAGAAAGTGGTTTTAACAGTGAAGGAAAGGTTGACATCCATACTATTGGACAGTAGGAAACGTAAGATCGGATCAAGGAGTGAAAAAGGATTTCCAAAATTGATCCAGGGAAAATATGTTTGAGTTTCCTTAAAATACCGAGACTCCTGCATATCTTCATTTTAATCAAATCAATGTGACGCTTGAAAGACAAATTTTCATCAACAAGAATGCCCAAAAAACGAACATATCGATCTTTAGATCTGTGAATTATCCCATTTGGCTGATGAATTTCTGATAACTTGGGATAAATCTGAGAAACATGCGAAAATATCAAAAAGTTGGATTTTGAATAATTTAGGGTAAGAAAATTAGCATCAAGCCATGAAATTACTCTCTCAAACAAGTATTCCAAGTTTAATCGAAGCTCGGATTCACAGTTCCCCGAAGTGCCGAGTGTGCTATCATCAGCAAAACAAACAAGGACATCAGAAGATGGTGAACTATAGCTGGCACTATGGGCAAGGGAAGGTTTAGGATGACAGAGTCTACAGCAATGAATAGGTTTCTGCTTTTTTACTGCGTAAAAAAGATCATTTATATAAATCAAAAATAGCACTGGCCCTAAAACTGATCCCTGAGGGACGCCAAAATTCACTTGTGATTGACAGAAATTAAATTGTGGATTGACAGAAATTAACCTATCATTCAAATAAGATTGAAACCAAGAAAATACATTACCCCTAATGCCAAAATGAGACATCTTCGATAGAAGAATTTCATGGGTTAAGGAATCGAATGCCTTGCGAATATCCAGGAATATAGCAGCCGGAATTAATCCCGAATCCAATTCAGAATGTATAAAATTCAAAAGGGTCATACAGGCATGCTCAGTGGAGTGCTTCATTCGGAAACCAAATTGAAAGTCATGAAGAAACTCTTTAGATTTTAGAAATTTAAGCAGACGAGAAAGCATAGCCTTTTCGAAGATTTTACTAAATACTGATAAAATTGAAATTGGTCGATAATTTGCTGGATCATTTCTTGGTCCACCTTTATACAGAACAATAATCCGAGCACGCTTGAGAGGATCTGGAAAAACCCCATATTTAAATGAAAGATTAACAAGTTTTGTAAGAGGCACAACTATTGAAGGAAGAATAGATTTAACTACCTTAGTAGGAATAGAATCTGGCCCAGTTGAAGATGAGTCTTTCAAGCCATTAACAATTTTAGTAATTTCAATTTCTGTTACTGGCTCTAGAAACATAGACTTAACACAAGACGGCCCGAGGTAAGATCTAAAGTCCGACTTAGACCGAGAAAAAGTAGCTGTGGAAGCTACTTTTTCTCAACTCAATTTTGCATGAAGAGATAATCCGAGGGAATTTTCTGTGGGCTGCGTTCAGTGTGTTTGTATTTCCAGTAAAAAATTTCCCTGGAATGGAGGACTTCAAGAGAAATCCAGAAAAACAACTAGAAATTATAGTGTTGTTCAAGTAAAAGTATCCTAACGAGAATTTTACAGGCTGAATCGTTTACAAGACATGTTAAGGGGGAGGGGGGAGAGAAATCTCAGAAAGGATAGAGTTGTCTGGAGAGAACTTTATTGAAAGGGGGAGGTATTTTACATGGGAGAGAATATCCAAGGGGGAGTTTTCTGTAAGGGGAAGGAAGTTTATGGGTGGTAAGCCTGATTTACCGGCATTATTTGAATAACTGTCAAAAGCTACCCTCTTGCTCATTCAATATCTTGCTCTTTACGCAAAAGTTTAATCGTTTGTCACAATTCCTTAAAAACAGCTGCTGAAACACAAAGTCTGTTTAATTAGAAAGCTTTTATAAAAGTGATAAAATATTAGCATAAAGAACAAGGTATTGAGAAGGGGCAAACCCTATTATATATGGAATAGTTTTATTTCGCTTGGAGTTTCAATCTTGCTCCCAAATTTCATTTTAAAACACCTTTTTTTTTCATGTAATCGTACATAAAACTTACAGGAACAGATTAATTCAATAAGTGAGTTCTTACTTGGTAGTTCTGTTGAAAACATTTTTATGTTTTTGATCAGTATCATATTTTGAATAGGCTGGATTTTGTTTTTCACTAGATTGCCCTGAGGGAGCGATCATAATATTTTACGATAAACGCAGGTATTCTTAAGACTGCAAATTAAGCTTGTAAAAATTTATTTATCCTAGATGTTTCCCTGTTTTAGTTATTAAATTTGGCTTAATACAGCCCAAAAAGATACTTCAGTGTTATGCGAATTTCATGTCGTAAAAAGGGTTTGGAGGTCGTTTGGTTCTAAAACTTTTTATTTCAATTTCAATTGCTGTTTCAATTTAAATATGTTTCTGTTTTCTGTTGAAGCTTCAAGCTCCTGAATTTTTTTTTTTTTTTTTTTTTTGCCACAAGCCAGACCACAGATGCGTGTTCATTTGTTTTTTTGGTTTTTTTTTTAGTTTTTTTTCCTCAGGGGGTGATCGTATCGACGTTGATTCGTTATCGCGAACTGTTTGAAAATGGCCAAACTGTGGCCAGGAATTTGGGGGATTAAGTCGTCCCCAAATACATAGTTATTGGGTTTTCGACTAAGCTGAACAGAATGGCTATCTCAAAATTTTGATCCGGTGACTTTGGGGAAAAAGTGTGCATGGCAGGGGGCCTAGGTGCCCTACAGTTTTTTTGTAACTTACAAAGAGCACTATAAGTTTTAATTTCCTTTAGAATGAGCCCTCTTGCGACATTCTAGGACCACTGGGTCGATATGATCAACCCTGGAAAAAAAAATAAACACGTATTCGTAATCTGTCGAAAAAAATATAAAATTCCACATTTTTGTAGATAGGAGCTTGAAGCTTCTACAGAGTGATTTTTTGGTACGGTGAATCTGATGGCTGTGATTTTCGTTATGATTATGCTACTTTTAGGGGGTTTTCCCCCCAATTCTCTGAAATAATACACATTTTCTCAGGCTCTTAACTTTTGATGGGTAAGACTAAACTTGAAGAATCTTATATATTTAAAAGCAACATTGAAATGCAATTCTTTTGATGTAACTATTGATTTCAAAATTCTGTGTTTTAGAGTTTCGGTTACTATTGAGCCGGGTCGCTCCTTACTACAGTGCGTTACCACGAACTCTCTGAAAACTGTTATATGGCTATATTTTAATTAAATATTTAACATATAGAGTTGGTTACATATTTTTTGATTTCAATTATTTTCTATAAGAATATTCAACAACAAAAATACAACCAGCAGCAAAAAAGTCCTGAAGAGCTTGTAATGGACTTGTAATGGACTCACACCATTTAGTGTGAGTTTTAGTGCTTTTAGTTTTATGTAGGAGAGGCATAGGGTGGTTTAGTTTTCTGTGGGAGATAATGGTTAGTCAACTTTATGTGATCCCTACATCTGGGCTGGAAGAATTTGAAAGAAATTCCGCCGTTTTTAGTAATGTATTCCAAACACCCCTAGCCCATGATAATAATGAAATTTCAAACTGTATTTTAGTCTTCCCCCCCCCAATTAATATTTGTTTTCTCATGAAATAGTTAACAAAAATCTAAACATGAAGAGATTATCTTTTTGGAACTGTTTTGGAGGGAGGAGCGGGCAAGGTGCAACTGAAATTTCTTATTTGAATCGGGTACGTATATTCTTGGAGTTCGTGAAACATTTTAAATGAAAATTTGGCAAATAAAATTAATATTAGCGATTTTCAATTTTTTCATGTAAGCAGAACTCGAAAAAAGCAAGGTGGTTTAGCAATACCAGTGAAGAATGATATCCCGGCACGGATGAAAGAAGAATTTCTATATATGAATTAAAAGAAAAAAATAAGTTTTTTTAACTGAAAGTATGGAACGACATTAAAACTTAAAACGAACAGAAATTACTTCGTATATGAAACGGGCTGCTTCCTCCTCAACGCCCTACTCTTTACGCTAAAGTTTTACTCTTTCTCTCAACTCTACTTTTCAAAACAGTAAAAAAAAATTAGTGTAAAGAGCGGGGCGTTGAGGAGGCAGCAGCCCCTGTCATATACGAAGTAGTTTCTGTTCGTTTTAAGTCTTAGTGTCACTCCTTACTTTAGATTAAAAAACTTGTTTTTATTTAATTTCTGAACGTTCTGGAATTAATCCATGTTTTGATTTTGGCTCTCCACAGATGAATAAAAAAAAAATTTGCACATTTTTTTTTGGTTAAATGGCTTTCTCATAGTTTTGATCGAATGCTTTTGAGAAAAAAGGAGGGGGGAGGAAGTCTAGTTGCCCTCCAATGTTTTGGCCACTTTAAAAGGCAACTTGAACTTTTAATTTTGTACGAAAGTTTCTATTAGTTAAAGATATACGTAACTTACGAATTAGCTTACGCAACGAGCTTTTGTATTCGTAAGCTTTTATTACGTATATGAGGGAGTTTACCCCCTTCGTCAGTACCTCGCTCTTTACACCAAAGCTGAAATTTTGCCCCAATTCCTTAAGAATGACCCCTGAATCACAAAGACCGTAGAATAGATAGTCGAAATTACTAAAAAATACTTTAGCATAAAGAGTGAGGTATTAGGAAGAGGTAAATACCTCATATGCGTAATAATTTCAGTTCGTTTTAAGTTTTAATGCTGTTCCTTACTTTCAGTTGAAAATTGTTTGTTTTTTTTGTTTTTTTTTTAAACAATGCTAGAAAATCCTGCACTCCTTTCATGGAAGTTTTCATACCCCATGACAAAATCCTCCAAGGAAAGCTCCCCCTACATATCCCCCTCTTCTCAACCCCTCCCCTCGACCAAACAATCCCCCTGAAAACGTCTTTACACTTCCCAATAACCATTACTATATGTAATCACTAGTCAAAGTTTGTAACTTGTAGCCCCTCCGACGGGGACTGAGAGGGAGTAAGTCGTCCTTTAAGACATAATTATAATGTTTTTCGACTATGCTGAATAAAATGGCTATCTTAGAATTTTGATCCGGTGACTTTAAGAAAATGATTATCGTGGGAGAGGGCCTAGGTGCCCTCCAATTTTCTTAGTCACTTATAAAGAGCACTCGGACTTTTCATTTCCGTTAGAAGAATCTCTCTCGCAACATTCTAGGACCACTGGTTCGATACGATCACCCCTGGGGAAAAAAAAACAAACTAACAAATAAACACGCATCCGTGATCTGCCTTCTGGCAAAAAATACAAAATTCCACATTTTTGTAGATAGGAACTTGAAACTTCAACAGTTGGGTTCACTGATACGCTGAATCTGATGGTGTGATTTTTGTTAATGACTTTTAGGGGTCTTTTCTCCTATTTCCTAAAATAAAGCAAATTTCCTCAGGCTCGTAACTTTTGAAGGGTAAAACTAAACTTGATGAAAATTATATATTTAAAATCAGAATTGAAATGCAATCCTTTTGATGTAGCTATTAGTATCAAAATTTCGTTTCTTAGAGTTTTCGCTACTATTGAGCCGGATCGCTCTTTACTACAGTTTGTTACTACGTACTCTTCGATCAGCTGCTGACATTACCAAATTCTAATTATAACATTATATATTTATATATAATACATAATTGCATATAATATAGACCATTTTATAATGAACACTTCGCGTAGGTCCAGATACTGCTGCACATTGCATCTAAAAGCTGTTGGGGAAATAAGCTACATTTACATATCAAAGAAAATTAAATTAAATAAGAATAAATGATAATGGTGCAAGACCGCTTCACTTTGTGCTTAGCAACTCAATTGGTGAATCACTTATCTATCCACCAATATAATTGATTACTTTAGTGACTAAGCAGATTTGCTAAAATTGCAACTGAATACTTTTTAAGTTGCTTTTTAGTATTAAATTTTTGTGTTTTTAAATTATACGTAGTCCAAAAGAATGATAGGGGTGAGAATTTTTAAATGAAACTACACTAATAAATTGTAATAAACTAAAATAGATAATAAATTAAATAATTAAAATAAATGCAATTAAATAATGAAACAATAATAAAAATAAACTCAACTAAAAGAAAATTATACTTGCTAAAATAAACTAGAATTTGCAAACGTGTCTGATGTGAACATCCTTACCATTACAAACTAGGCTAGTAAATATAATTTTAATAATTTTTTTTTTCATGCTCTGACAAAAAAAAACCTGCTCATTGAAGCCTAAAGATCACTTAAAACGAAGCTATTGGAAGGTTTTGCAACAAAACCCTTAATGATATTCCCCGAGATAGCTCACCATCCCATTGCTCGCTGTTTCCACCTCTCTGTTGGTATAATTGTGAATGTTATATTTTATGCTACATTGGAAAATTTGTCACTATCAGAATGTTATTATTACCCCCTTCCCCGAAAGTACTAATAATTTAAGTCAAAACCAAAAACGATTTCAGAGGTCAAGAAGGATTCAATATCGGTTTTTAGCCCTCCCCCTTTACTAAAATTAATTCTATTAATTTTTAAATTTTTATTAAACTTTTTTTGATTATTAATAATTAATTAAACTCCCTCTTGGATGTGTCCTTTTGCCCTCCTCTCATACCGTCTAAAAATGACAATTAAGTAGATGATGCACAGTTACACGTCACTGTATATAATTAAATAAAAGAAACAAGTTTTTTTTTAACTGAAAGTAAGGAGCTATATTAAAACTTAAAACGAACAGAAATTACTTCGTAAATGAAAGGGGCTGCTTCCTCATCAACGCCCCGCTCTATACGCTAAAGTTTGACTCTTTCTTTCAACTCTTCTTTTTAAAACAGTTAAAAACTTTAGCGTAAAGAGCGGGGCGTTGATGAGGAAGCAGCCCCTTTCATTTGCAAAGTAATTTCTGTTCGTTTTAAGTTTTAATGTAGTTCCTTACTTTCAGTTAAAAAAAACTTGTTTTTTTTTTGTTTTTTTTTTAATTTCTGAACGTTTTTGAATCAATGCATGTCTTGATTTTGGCTCTCCGCAGAGGATTAGTTAAAACGAAATTTGCATATTTGTTTTTTTGGCTAAAAGGCTTTCTCATAGTTTTGATCGAATGATTTTGAGAAAAAGGAGCGGGGGAGGAAGCCTAATTGCCCTCCGATTTTTTGGTTACTTAAAAATGCAACTGGAACTTTTAATTTTTAATGAATGTTTTTATTAGTAAAAGATATACATAACTTATAAATTAGCTTACGTAACGAACTTTTGTATTTTCATGTTTTTATTACATATATGAGGGGGCTCACCCCCTTGTAAGTACCTCGCTCTTTACACTAAAGCTTAAATTTTGTCCCAATTCATTACGAATGACCCCTGAATCACAAAAGCAGTAGAATAAATAGTTGAAATTACTAAAAATACTTTAGCGTAAAGAGTGAGGTATTAGGAGGAGGTGATCCCCTCATATGCATAATAATTTATGTTCATTTTAAGTTTTAATGCTGCTTCTTACTTCCAGTTGAAAAATCTTTTTCATATTTATATTTTCATTGTTTTTTTTTAAATAATGCTAGAAAATCCTGCGCTCCCTTCATGGAAATTTTCTTCCCCCATGACATTTTCCTCGATGGAAAATTCCCACAACATATCCCCCTGTTTTCAACCCCTCCCCCAACCAAAAATCCCCCTAAAAACATCTGTACACTTCCCAGTAACCATTACTATATGTAAGCACTGGTCAAAGTTTGTAACTTGTAGCCCCTCCCACGGGGACTGTGGGGGAGTAAGTCGTCCCCAAAGACACAGTTATAAGGTTTTTCGACTACACTGAATAAAATGGCTGTCTCATAATTTTTAGCCGTTGACTTTGGAAAAATAATTAGCGTGGGAGGGGGCCTAATTGCCCTCCAATTTTTTGGTAACTCAAAAACGGCAATAGAACTTTTAATTTCCGTTAGAATGAGCCCTTTTACAACATTCTAGGACCACCTGGTCGATACAATCACCCCTGGAAATAAAAAAAAAAAAAAAAAAAAAAAAAACACGCATCCGTGATCTGCCTTCTGGTAAAAAATACAAAATTCCATATTTTTGTAGATAGGAGCTTGAAACCTCTACATTAGGGTTTTCTGATACGCTGAATCTGATGGTGTGATTTTAGTTAAGATTCTATGACTTTAGGGGGTGTTTTCCCCTATTTTTAAAATAAGGCAAATTTTCTCAGGCTCGTAACTTTTGATAGGTAAGACTAAACTTGATAAAACTTATATATCTAAAATCAGCATTAAAATGCGATTCTTTTGATGTAGCTAATGGTATCAAAATTGATCCATTTTTTAGAGTTTTGGCTACTATTGAGCCGGGTTGCTCTTTACTACAGTTCGTTACCACAAAACTGTTTGATTTTACTTAGTATGACACGAATTAGTTTTGTTAACAGTAGCTTTGTAATAGATTTCAGACGCCATTTTCTGCAAATAAGAAGCGAGGTATTGATCCAGAGAAGCAATATTCAGAACTAGTCTAAATAATAGGAGATGAATGACTAATTGTTACCTAACCCCCTCCTATACATCTTTCTTTTTCCTCTAATCCTTCTGGATTTCCGGCATTAGTTACCTATACTCTTTGGTAGGGTATTCTGAGATACTGAATCAAGTTAAGTCAATTTCAATAAAATTCCTTGTTTGTTTTGGCCTTTGCCCCATTTTTCAAAATTCATGAACATTTCAGGTTCATATATGTTCATAGAGCCTTCTAAGAATGAGGTTCATTTAGCTTTCTAAGATTATAATTGAAATTAATGGATCTGATATACTATTTGCTATCACGTTTGCTATAACGCTCGTTAACGTTTCGTTATAATGACATTGATATACCTAGAAAGTGATATCAAAGTAGTATCGGTTGATGTTTGACACCATAGTTGATGCCACAATAGGCAGATGGCCCTTTAGTTTCTAAGACAAGTCGTTACTTCTCATATTCAGATTTATAGCACTTGTAGATATCTTATTGTTGTGGTAACAAGTGGCTTAGAAACAAAACTATTGATAGAACTACAAATTTCTAAATTATTTTAAATCAATTTAGCTAAAAAGCTATAAGCTAAAAACTGAGAATGCGGAAAATTAAGCATGAAACGTGTTAAGAAAACAACTTTTGCTTCGCAACTTGTAGAATCATTTTTTAGCACATTTTTACTTCAGATTCCCCCCCCCCCAAATATCCTGATATAAAATAAATAGTCAAGATTACATATGTTCTCATGTGCTTTCTGTTTCTTGATTTCGTCAGAGTCAGTGTGTACGGGCATACGAGTTGAAAAAAAAAAGATGGGCGCATAGAAAAATGAATGGAAAATAAATAATTCTGTCTCTTATTTTACATATTAGGCTGAGATTTAATCTAATCTTTTTTTTACATGCCTGATTTATCCAACAGTTCGTGGCAACAAACCACAGTAAGGAGTGGCCCGGCTCAATAGGCACTGAAACTCTAAAAAACAGGATTTCAAATCCAATAGCTACATAAAAAGAATGACATTTTAATGCCGATTGTAAATATGTAAGTTTCATCAACTTTAGTCGGACCAATCATAAGTTACAAGCCCGAGAAAATTTTCCTTGTTTTCGAAAATTGGAGAAACCACCCCCTAAAAGTCATAGAATCCTAACGAAAATCAGATCACCAGATTCAGCGTATCAGAGAGCCCTTCTGTACAAGTGCAAAGCTCCTATCTACAAAAATGTGGTATTTTGTATTTTTTGCCAGAAGCCAGATCAGGGATGCGTGTTTATTTCTTTATTTGTTTTTTTGTTGTTTTTTTTCTTACACGGGTGATCGTATAGACCCAGTGGTCCCATAATGTCGGAAAGTAAAAGTTCTAGTGCCTTTTTTAGATGACAAAAAAATGGAGGGCACCCTCCCACGCTCATTTTTTTCCGAAGTCCCCAGATCAAAATTTTGATATACCCATTTTATCCTGCATAGTTGAAAACCTGATAACTATATCTTTGTGGACGACTTAATCCCCAACAGTCCCCAGGGGAGGGTCACCATTTTGATCATTGTTTACATATAGTAATGGTTATTGGGAACTGTAAAGACATTTTCAAGGGACTTTTTCGTGGGGTCGGGGGTTCAGAAGGTGGGGGTTATGCGGAAAAATCTTCCCATGGAAGAATTAATCATGAGGGAAGAGAAAAAAAAGTGTTTTCAGCTGGAAGTATGGAGCTGCATTAAAACTTAAAACGAACATAAATTATTACGCATATAAGGGGGTTCGTCTCTTCCTCAATACCTCGCTCTTTACGCTAAAATATTTTTAGTAGTTTCAACTATTTATTCTACGGCCTTTGTGATTCAGGGGTAATTCTTAAAGAATTGGGACTGATTTAAAGCTTTAGTGTAAAGAGCAAAGTATTGACGAGAGGGCGAAACCCCTCAAATACATAATAAAAACATACAAATATAAAAGTTTGCTATTCAAGTTAATTTTTTAAGTTATGTATATTTATTACTAATAAGAAAGTTTATAAAAACAAATAAAAAGTTCTAGTTGCTTTTTTAAGCAACCGAAAATTGAAGGGAAACTAAGCCTCCTCCCCCACCCCTTCTTTTATCAACAACGTCCAATCAAAGCTATGAGAAAGCCATTTAGCAAAATAAAAATTAATATGCAAATTTCGTTTAATTATTCATGTTGGCTACGGTGAGCCAAAATCAAAACATGCATTAATTCAAAACTGCTCAGAAATTAAATATACAAAACATTTTTTTCAACTGAAAATAAGGAGGGACGTAAAAACTTAAAACGAACGGAAATTATGCCGCATATGAAAGGGGCTGTCCCTTCCTCGATGCCTCGTTCTTTACGCTAAAGTGTTTTATTGTTTTAAAAAGTAGAGTTGTGAAAGAGAGTCAAACTTTAGCGTAAAGAGCGAGGCTTCGAGGAGGGGACAACCCCTTTCACATGCGGAATAATTTCTAT
>NC_088880.1:12984533-13013047 GCF_032884065.1 Artemia franciscana | reverse complement strand
TCTCTCTCTCTCTCTCTCTCTCTCTCTCTCTCTCTCTCTCTCTCTGTCTCAATGTCAAATGTCAAAAATAAATATCAACCCATAAATGCAACGCATGAATTCATCGTGCTCCTGCGCTTCTCACGAATCTCTGTCTTATGCACATCTTTAAAAATGTCAATAGTACCGTTAAGAACTTTCTTACTAAAAGACTTTGAAGCAGCTTTCATCACTGGTTCACGATTGGAGTTGCTCTGAATTTGCCTTTGAAAAAAGTTCAAAACAGGTGACTTGTAAAAAAACTTATCCATTGTAGTAAATCAAAACGTATCCGAGAATCGTAGTCCAAAAATCCTTCCAAAATTAGATAAGGACATAAGACCAACTCAATCAATAACATTCAAAATCAGGCAATACTTGTTAAATTATCCAAATTAAAAATGAATGTCTTGAATCTAGGCCAATTTGACTCATAGCAAAATATTATGAAATTACAGACTGAATTAAAAGCTGAATAAAACTGAATTAAAAGTCTTATCTACTCTTTTTTTTTCGTCTGTTTCCAAGACAATACAACAGAAATAGATTCTTCAAAACTGTGGCTAAAACTTTCCAATCTCAAAAGACGCATCAAGCTATTATACTCAATTTAAAAGGCAATAAATATAAAATAACAGTAACAAAATGTTCAATTAAATACAAATTTTGTCATTTGTAACTGCTTTACTGTGTATTTACAATGTATATGATATTTATTTCTTTTTTTACTTTATATGGTGCTAAAATCATTGCCAAATAACAATAAAATACCCATTTTTTCCGGTATTTTCAACATCAAAATGAATATAAAATTTTAAAACACAAAGTGATCCATTATTATTGAGCAAATATAGAATCACAAGTTTATTTCTTGAATTTTTTTAGTCATGCTCAAAATCCACCAACATTTTAGATAATAGAAACACAATTGTTAGTAAAATCACTAATAACAGCCGGTAAGGACTGTAGACACAAGTTTGAAATTGGTGTATTCAAAATAGATGATCAAGAAGCTTACTTTTTCTCGGTGCTTCAAACGCCGAGAAAATGCGCCAAATATAGTGTCAAAGATTTCCAGAGCAAAAACTATGGGACAAAAATTTCAGGAACCAAGATCGGTTACAATCGACAACCCTGGAAAAAGTAGAGTCGACTGTATAGCTGAAATGTTTTGATGGGCTATTTTAGGAGTATTTATATAAGTCATTCTCGAGCTGCTGAAATGAACTGTATGAAATTTTATGTAATAACAACTTATCCCAACAACAACAAAAAACATGTAAAATAGTTCTAGATGACCTGACAGAGAACTGGGCTCTATATGATGGTTAGATTGCTCAAAGTTATTTGCACTTCACATTTTTTTAATTTATGTGGCCAAGTTGAGACATATTTTTCGTAGCTGCAATGGATGAAATTATACTTACGACAGGAACAGACGAATTTCCAAAAATACTTTTGAGGACAGCAAGACATCTGCTAATAATCACATCATCACTAACGTTCTCCATGACTGCAGCAGCTTCACCAGCAACCAGGGCAATTAAAACCGGACTTTTATAAAGGTTCCAAAATAAGAACATTTCCCCTGAAAAGAAATTTGTTGACGTAAATTCCTCTGGACCACCTTCGCTATAAATTACCACAATATTTTACAAGTAATTTTGGTGGTCATCCTAGAGTAGAAATCACCAGACGATCGATCGCAAGCTACTGGTAGCTCGCAGGGAACTTCTTGGTAGCTCACGGGGAATTTTCAGAAACAGCGCTTAGGGCAACTAATCTGATTTGCACAGCTCGTTCCAAACCTCTCTTTTGTATTTTCACAATTTGTTCCTTAGTTTTTTAAGGCCTTTGTTTTTTAAATGTCCCATTATATTGTGAGTTTGGCTTTAGAATTTATTTATGTCTACCGAATATGAGAATGATTAAAAATATGAATATGTCAAATAAACACCAATTGACATAGGGCAATTTTACCGTCGGAATGAAAAGGAGGATAAACGAAGAAACCAGAGCGAACGATCCTGATAAGGTCAGCAGTCCCCCACCTGTGGGTATAAATTCCTTCACCTATGATAGTCTTTCACAAACAAATAGAAGAATTAAAGAGCAAGGTTTAGTCTGCAAACCTAAACCCGTTGCAGGCTTTTTTTTTTACCCAAATAAGAAACAAATGTGTGTGCTTAATTTCTAACACAAGTGTGTTAATTGAGGAGAAAGGAAATGTTGAACGCCATTATACAACCGTTCACTCCAATATTGAAAAGTATTTATCTCATAATTCTTCCTTATGGAAGAATTATTAAGGAGAGGGTCTCCTTAAGGAGAAAGCAGTACAATTGAAGTTCCAATTTAATGCTAAATAAAACTTTTTTTAAGAAAATTAAACATCAACAAAGCAGCAACTACGGCATCTATTTGTGTTTCAAAGATTATTGCTGAAAATAAACGAAAAACCTTACGAAAATTGTGAACTGATCAAAGCTGGATTTTGAGAAGCTAAAGGTATATTATTTATCAATTTTTAAAAACAAAGGTAAGATAATGTCTGCTATTCAATAAATGCATTTGTCTGCTAATACAGTTATGAGAAGAGTTGAATTCATGGGTTCTGACATAGTTTCAGAACTTGAAACTGACTTAGGTTGCTGCAGTTATTTTTCTAGCAACTTGACGAATCAAATGAAACGGTCCATACAGATCAGAGGGTTATTTTCCTAATAACAGTTTTTAATGACTTCCAAGTTACGTACTATGGGAGTATTATGACGTACTATGGGAGAGGATATACATTCTTCTTTTAAAAAGCTCAACGGCCCCTGAAAATATTCCTGTAGAGACTTTGTTAGGCTCGGAAACCGATGATGGGAGAATATTCATTTCATTGTGTCGTAAAGACAGAATCTACCCGAAACTTCTGTCTTGCCATTGCATTGTACACCAGCGTGAGTCCTACTGAGTCAGATTCTGAGTCGGCATATCCTAATGTGGCGGATAGAGAAACACCCTGAAGATATGTAGGGCACCTCAATAGGAGGCTTAGACGGATGGTGAAGGGCAGATGATCCAGAACCCTGGACACTGGCCTTTGCTAAGGGTAGAGATGAATGGCATACCGCTATCCTGACCAAACAGCCACGAAACCCCTTCTCTTTTATATAGTTCTGATATGGCGAAAAATAGAATACGAAACTTATGGTACAGCGACCGGGACAACCGACGGTCATGCAACATTTTGAAAAAGACAACGCTGCATCAGAGACGAAACTTCGAAGTAATCTTTTTTCACAATCACTGAATCAAGCGATGAAAATTTTACTGTAGCAATTAAAAATTATGTCAGCCTTTTAAAACGTGTCAAGGATAACCCCCTCAAGAGGTTGATTATGTAAAGGAATGATGATGGCGAGGAAAATCAAGCTAATAAATATTAATCCCCATGGTGCTGCTGACAGAGTATATAGTCAACTACAGTTACATTTCAGTATTTTGCACAATCTCATAGTTTTATTCAGCAAAGTTGTTTAGTGACATACTTTAGAACTTTATTCTCCACTAATTAGCAGGAAAACGACAGATATCAACATTTATTTCTAATTTTTTAACCGTTGAAGTTTAACCATTGGTCTAGCAATATTTAAATAAAAGCATCAACAAAACAAAATATGTACAATAAGACCAGTTTTGGACTTAAAGTCTACTTTATTAATAAATAAATGGTGAGTATTTTTCAAATATTTTTAAACAGAAGAGGCTAAAAACGATAATTAACTTAAAGAGATATTTATCACCGTAAATCTCTTTTGTTTCCCAGCAAAGTACCCAAAACACCTTGGTAATTTCCATTCCTTCTATACCCCAGCCAATTTCTAAAATCATCTTTAAAGAAGTCTATGTTGCCTAAATTGTTCTGAAAAAACAATTGTTTCATTTTATATTTTTAGCTTGAGAATAAATTTCAAATATACAGGATTAGATACTGAAGGACCCAAGTCAATTTTTTTTTTTTTTATCAATATGACAACTTCGTTTAATCAAGGAACTGAAATTTCCTTTTAATAGACATATTCTCAAAATAAGTCGCTATTCTCAAGATAATTTTTTTTGGTTTTAGATTTTATTTCATTTCAGGTTATTTTAAGATATTATCTGTTTCTTAGCGTTGAAAACGCTTTGTTTTATACAGGCAAAACATCCGTCTTTTCCTCCAACTAACGATAGTCCCGTTTGTTTTCTTCATCTTCATCATGTCTCTCTCTCTTTAACTTGAAGACAATATTCTTAAGAAATATATATTTATTTATAACCCACTTATATATAAAGATAAATAGTGGAGTTAACACGAACAAAAATCAACAATAACATTGCACAAAAAAATCTCCGAAAACAATTAAACAACAATAACATTAAATAAATAAAATTAATGAAACAACCTAATTGAACCATAATGAGGCGACAAACGCCAACACGCTGTTTCTGAAATCTTTTTGTGTAAACCAGTCAACTTTTCAGTAATATTCGGGAGGTGAAACTTATTTATAATTTTTCTATTCCTATACCAAAGAGCAATATAAAGAAGATATTTACCCGAATATCACTAAAATCCTTCTTCCTAAGTATAGAATAAAGCCCAGAAATCTGTCAATGTAAACTCAATTCTTCCAATTATACCTCCCCTTATTGTAAAAAGCACCCAAAACCAGCTCAAGTAATGGACTAAATCATCATTCTTATCTTTGGAAAGTTATTTTTGACCAGTATACTCCTCTCCTTTGCATGTTTTTTTTTTGCTAATAGTATTTTTCTGAGACTGTATGGTAAAACACGTAGGATATTTTAACAGTTTGTAATCCTTCGCAAAATTGTTAAAAAGAAATCATGCTGCTTAAATTGTTCGTTGCATATTATCATCTTTGAGAAGCTTTTCGACCAAAAAAACTCATACCCGAGTTTTTATATCAAATTGTACTGAAAGCTTGTCTCTAGACATTTCCTACCACGATGACCCTTAAGCTCCAAAGTTTGGAACTCCGTTTGGGTGACCTTATCCTAAGGTTTGGCAAAATGCTGCTGTCTAATCCATCTCACCGTGATATTTTACCCCCAAAAGCCCCGGCAGTCAGCCGTACAAGACAGAAGCTAAAACTTTTGCCTGTGCGTACTCGGACAAACCGATACCAGAACTCTTTCGTCCCTTTTTTACGTCATTATATAATAGTGGATAATAACATGTTTTGTATTTCAACATCAAATTAGCCATTTGAGATATGATTGTTGTTTAAATAAAACTTTTTCTCTCTCTCTCCTTTAATATTTAAAAACAGTCCCACCTTTTTTTTGCCTTTTATACAATTTAATCAATCCTGGACTAAAATGTAGAAGATGCCTGAACCCCGAATGAGGCTCAACAAACAGCTCAAATTCTACATTAAATTTTTCGGAAGGAATGTAGGTCCATCACTTCTACTCATTTACCTGATAATGCTGCTGAACTGCTCGACTATTTAGTGACAATTAGTGACACGTATTTATCTATTGTCGCTATTAATGAGGTGTCATAAGTGAGGTGTCACTATTCTTGTTACAATTAAATTCTACAAATGAGTTTTTTTTCCAAGAAAAAATTAAAAAGCGATTTAGATTAGAAACCGAACACAAATTATTTTGTATATGAGAATTACCGCCCGCTCAACCCCCATCCCCCTTCAAAATATAGGTTTGGCTATATCCACGACCTATACTTATTTTTAAAAAGTATGGTAATTTTCCTTTTAAATCGTAAAAATACCTCTAGAATTAGTAGTTTGTCCAACATGTCCAAATAAATTCACATTGGCATCCCAAAAGACTTTATCAAAGCAGAGTACAACCTTGTTTAAATTACCAAACCCCAATCTTTGGATGGGATTGGTTTTCCAGACTGGTAGTGGAGGATCAAATTTGACAGTATTGGGCGGACATTGGTAGTTGGCAGACTTGGAATTGCTTGCGGCGGCAACAGCTTGCTTTAAAACACCGAGCGGAAGCGTGCAAAGCACTGCATCACCTGTAAAAAGGAAAAAAAGGCTAGACACGGTTGTCAATAAGTCATAAAACACGAAGTCACTAGTTATTTCCTCGGCTAGAACTTTCTGACTACCAATGTTTATCCATTCCATATCAGCGGTTTTAGGACCATTACTTTGATTTTTCTATTTAATGTTCAAGACTCTTATCAGAATATTCTAGAAGTTAATTGAACCTATAGCTTTATCATGTTTCAGAGATTTTAGTACCACACTTGACTATTTAGGTAATATGTTCATAAATTTGTTCCCTAAAAATAAGGATAAGAGTCTATAAAATACCAAAAGAATGTTAATCTTATAATGAAATACGTTAACAAAAAGCGTATTCAGCCTATTGTCTATTCAACCCTTCAGCCCAATGAGAATAATATTTAGCCAGCTGTCAAATTTTTTTTTTTTATTGCTTAGTAACTCGTTAAATTGAATTTGAACAAATTTCACATACTTTTCTGAACAGTTCTTGCATCAACTCTCCAGCCTGGAACAGTCATTTTGAGTATGAATTTCAGTCGTTTAGGGGAGGGAGGGTAAAGTATTTCGACAGTGTGAAGTTCGAAAACAATTATTACTTCATAATATGTAAAGTAATTGTACCTAACACATTTTGCATTCAGACCTCCTATGCTTTAACCCCATGGACTAAATTATCCTACAAATAAGAAAGAGGTGGGCAAAAGTTAAGTCTGCACAGCAACCAACTTAGATCTAAGTCTGCAACAGAAAACAGTAGAAGATCCTGACATCTTTTGCCACGCGAGAACAGTAAGAAACCTGAACCTCTAGGTCTTCTTTTTCTAGACACTTCAGCTTTCAAGGCTTGATTGCCCCAACAAACTATTGACCGTCATCCGTCTTGTCCTTTTCAAAGAAGGCGTATACAAGACGGCAAAAATTTGACAGGAAAGGAATTACTAAAACAGTAAAATCAAGTAAAACCTAACCATTCTGACCATCCGCATTTTCAACGTCTATTATCAGCAGAACATGACAAAAAACACCCCTCCTCTCCTCAACAAAATGAAGAGCAGTGATGGGCTGTAGTTGCCAAGTAATGACTACAGACCCTAGTGTCTTCAATTTAGAAGTGGTCCAACTCATTTTGTCAATGAGTTCAGAAGAATGAGATGAGTGTTGTTTCAGCCACTGCATGTTCAACAATGTTCTCTCGTTTTAGGGTGCAGTTTGAACCCCTCCTATCTTTGGCTAGACAAGTAGAGTAACGAGAATACTGAAGATAAATTTTTAGAACATAATTAACAGTGAAATCACACAAACAAACAAAAAAGGCCACAGATGTGAACAGCTGCAAACTACTGATTATAGACAGTCACGAAAGTGGAATTCAATATTGAAGTGGCCAGACTGATTTTGTCAATGCGTTCCCAACATAAAAAAGGCATTTTATAACTACTACATCTTCATGTCCCTCGTTTTGAGGGTTGGTCACTCTCTTTTTGGCAAGATAAGCGAATGAGACAATATTGAACATAAATTTTTAGTACATAATGGCCATGAAAATATATTTTTGCATCACTCCCTGATCACTTCCTGAGTGTCCCCTGAAAGTTTATTTCATATCATATGGTGGTCTTTTCAGCACTTTGACTCCCAGGCCTCAGGTATGGTCTATTTTTATCTTATATGTTGTTTAGCTATTGTTCTCTTTTTTTGTTGTAGCTTATATTCTTTTTTTTATCCCCCTTGTACGCCTGGCCATGGAGCCTTTCGAAGGGGAGTATTGTATTTACGATTGTATTTAGTGGTGAATAGGACTCTGAACTCTTAATACTTCAAATGAAACAAAACATAGAACAATTATTTTCAATTCCTTTCACTCTTGTCGACGGCCAATAATTTCTTAGACTACGATGTATTGTAATTAGTAATTCAAATGAAAAAAAAAAAAAAAAAAAAAACGTGCGATATTTCAAAAAGCCAACGGAAAATAATAAAAAGCCTTTTAACACTGAATATAATTAAAGTTCAGATGTTTTGGCTTCATGTCCGGGACCTTTTACCAATGGAACACAACAACTAAACTAAACAAAACATTACAAGAAAAGGAACAAACAAACAAGCAAAACTCAAAAGCTAATAAATTAGCATCTTAGTTATGTCCAACGTGATAATAATCACCATGAACTAACATATTGGCATCACCATATAGTATATTTTTAAGATGTGAATTTGTTTGTTTATGTTTTGTTGTTTTTCCTTGTCTTTATGTGTTGTTTAATTAGGTTAAGCTTGTCTGTTTTCCATTTTTTTTAGTCGATAAAACCTTCCGGACGTGAAGCAAAAATATCCAGACTTTATTCTTTTGAGTATTTAAAAGTTTTTTTTGAAATTTTTTCACTGTCTTAATAAAATATTATAGGCCAACCCGTTTGCCTACATTTTTACTTCGCTTAAAACTATTAACGGCAAACGTTTTGTACTTAATTTTTGAGATGTGAGTTAACAATACTGAAAGAAATAGTGTCCAAAAACTGATTAATTATCCTAGGCCAAACACTTAATTATACATTATTGTATCACTTGGTTGGATAGCCCCGTTGCAAAGCGTTGGAAATCAATTTTTACTTAAATATTAATAACAAGGGAAAACGAGAGTAGTAAAACTTAAACTTAACAGAAAAACTTAAGGGAATAAAATAAAACTTAAGGGAATTAAATGTAGCGCTACATGTCCAAACCACGAGGTTGAAATTCTAATCGAAAAGATGAGTACTTAACGTTAAAGTTAATAAAAGCTAAAATTATTTAAGTCTTTAAATTACAAAGGTACAACTTAAATCTAACTGGAAGAAGATGGCTTAAAACGGAACAACTAGCTTATCAGAATCTTAAATATTCCATCCTGAAGCACAAGGGTGCACCAAGAAGCTACCAACAAGTTACGGTTTAGTTTAATGCTCTCTAATGCTTGAATATTTGTTCCGTCGGGTAAGTCCAGTTAGACCTTGAATAGCTCAAATGTTATGATATAAAACTTAAATATATTATAATAGATTTTAATGATGTTACATTTGAGAGTCCCAAAGAGAGAGTTAGAACAGTCAAAGGCAGTGCAAGAGCAGATTGGCAGTCCACAACGAGAATAAAATTACGAAGAAACAAATTTTTTCTTAAATACAGCCATCATAGAAAAAATTGTCGCCGCGAATTTGAAATTTTCTCTGACGAAAATAAAATCTACCTTTTATCTTTCTGTTTAAATAGAACTCAAATACGAATCACATAAGACTTTTTTTCTCTCCTTTTTTTAATTGGGCAATTGACTACTTCGAAAGAAGTTAATACTATAGTCAAAATAAGTAACTACTTATTCGGTCGATGCATGAGTTGCAGAGTACCTTAAAGCTGAGATAAAAAAAAACAGAATACATAACGTGATAAAACAATCAAAATCACTCGCATTACAAGGTAATCGTGAAAAAAGTACCCTAGAATGCTCAACTTCTAGTAGCTATTCACAGGGACAGAAAACTAAAGATGAAAAATTTTAGATATTTTCCGTTTTTATTCTAAATGAGAAATACCATGCGGGTAGCACATACCATTTTTTATTTCCACTTTTCCCTTTAACTGATCTAAATCTCTATAAAATACCGAGGATTCACTCAACGTTATTCCTGAATAGAAAGAATATGACACAATTGACAAAAAAATCTTCAAAAACAATTCATTAAACCAACTGTGTTATGGGTGCTGAGTTTTATTGCTGGAATAATTCAAAATCCAAACGTAGAACGTACTTATTTTACAATTTTGAGGCTTATACACAACACAACGTTATCAACCTAGCAGTTTTGAAAGACAAAACGTTTTTGGAACTAGTAGCTCTTAATCCATATTAAACCCTCGTTTAATACACCAAACTTTTCAGTCTGATCAGTTTCTCGGACACTTTGAGGTCATGCTGAAACCTAAATCTCTCAGCTACAAATGGGTAAAATACTAATGTATAAACCTGTACCATTACAATAGAAAAAAACTGACCTCGAAGTACCCCTCGCATGTTATTCTTCGTGGTATAGGTAACTTCCACACCGTCGCAATCATATTTTATTATATTAACTGGGTTGCTAAGACGAATATCCAACCCCTCACTCAGAGCAATTGGAACGCAGCTGTACCCGTTTCTAACAGTTAGATGACTTCCTGATAATTCAAAGTCATCGTCTTGATCCCAGTGTTTCAAGCTGAGGTTAGTAAGTGGGGTAGCGTTGGCAAATTCGAGGTTGGCACAGTGCCAGTCAAATATTTGACGGTCATTTGAACTCATATAGACATCGCATGGTGGGTTGGCTTCTAACTCTTCAAGTTGCTTTTCAATATTTTGTACAGCTTCCTAGAGAATATTGAATAATTTAAACTTTATTAGTGTCATTAATCTAACCGATTCAAGCAGCATCTGTACTGATGACAGAATATTTTTGAATATAAGCTTATACAGAACATCGTAATCCCCAAGACATGACGTATACATTCCTGAAAAAAAATTAAGTTTCAGATTTGCCTCACCCCCCCCCCCGCCCCCCTCAATAGAAGATATGCGTGTTTGACTAATATGAAAGCTTAACTGAGAGGCGCACACAACAATATTTATCAACTATCTTTGCTTTCAGCAATTTGTTACAAGAGAAGAGGTATATTCTTTTTCATCTTCCATGGCTTACAAGCATTTTGCTCACACGACTTTCCTACAAATAAGTACACTACTATCCCCACTATAGCTCACATCGCCACTAAGCTACCCTCGGTCAACCCTCCTTCAACCTGTTCAGAGCCTTTATTTCCTCCCATGAAGTAATGACCTCTTTCCACACTGATCAAAGAGGCCTTAGTTTTCTTTTGACCTTAGCAAAATTCTCAAAAAGCACAATTTTCGGCAGCCTATAATTCTTCAGTCACCAAGCTTGACCTAATCATCTCAACCTTTTCTTATTATGTGCATATAAAAATGATAGTATCCAGAAGTCTTATGATTCGCAGCCACTACAGACTGCTGTGGACAGCCTATATGCTTTTGAAGTAAAAAGCATAACAGCTAAGCTATTGACGGCGCATAAAGGGTAAAACTGAAATTCCACTTGCTGGGTCTTTTTCACAGGGACAGGTACCATGTCGTCCAACCTTCACGACATCTGGAATCCAACCCTGAGCCCCGCATCACCAAGCAGAGAATGCCACCCTAATTTAAGTTCGTTTACTTGGTAATAAACTATTTTTTGCCGTTTCAAAAACATAATTTCTTGTTTTTAGTTGTTGTCACAAGACTCCAAGGTTCAGCTTGCTCAGCCACTATTTCTCCTTCCATTTCTCTTAGGTACCTTGGGCCTCCATATAGTAAAACAATTCCAGCCATATAACTAGCCATTACCAACGCCATAATGAAAACTCAGGAAGTTCTATGGAGTCCAATTTGAAGGGTTACTTTAATAAGTGAACCTCTTGGTTCCAATTTGAAAGTATATACAATTTCTGAACGGAAACAAATTTCTTTCGTTTTTTTGTCTCTTCGACTTAGCAAGTATCTCCTTCATATTCCAATTTAAACCGAAATATGTACGCATCAAGACACTATAGACGCTCCGTAAAATTTTAATTCATTAATAGATACTATCAAGTCTCCTTGCTTTATTCCCTTTCGTTTACCCTTACATGTGTTCCCGGTTAGAAGTTTCCTTATTGTTTTCTTTTTCTTTCTTCATAGTCCTCTAATCGCATTTAAAAACCGTATTACCTTTCGCAAGAGACATTCCAAATAGTAGTTAGCAACTAATCGTGGAAATGTGATTGGATGGAATGTATCAAAGTAAATATAAAAATCCTATACAAGAACATAACCATATTTTGTGATTGCTTGGTATTGAGAAGGTGAGAAATTCTTAAGTAATATTTGCATTCTATTTCCGTGGCTAACTCAAGTTGTATGAATTTCCACTTTATTAACGTTTTATTAGTAAATGCTCGAAAAAAAATCGATGCCATCCTTCTGATCCAAAATGAGAATTCAGAAACCTGTCTATACCAGCTAGGTAAACACATAGTTATTTGCCTTCTTTTATAAATAATTTTTCGAAAATTTGTTTTTCTTAAATGATCACTCCGACCTTGGAAGGAGTATTTCGACTCATATATTTAGTTTTAAGTATATACTTATACAAACTTTTATTAAAGTTCTAAAGAGTTTGGCCTCTATTTTAATGTTTTAGGATGAACAGAGGAGGTGATATGTCATATAATGCAGAGCTTTAGTTAGATGAAAATAGGCAGTGAAGGGGCCACCATTTCCTCACCAAAATCCAAAACTTAAATTTATAACTTTTTGCACTTCTCATACATTTACTTTCTATTATAGAAATCCCCTAAAAAACAAAATTGTAGAAAAACTCTCTGCTTTAAAAAAAAGAAACCCCAAAAAACGGAAACAGACAGCCATAAAAAGTAATGATATCAATTTCTTCCCCTCAGTGTCATAGCAAGACTCGAAAACAAATTTTGACAGTAAAAAGAAGTGAATATTTTGCTTTTCAGCCCCGTTGTAACAGCACAATCCTGAAATATCATTTTGACAGCCTACAGAAGTTAAGATTTTAAATTTCCCCTCCTTGTTATTGCGAAATGAAGATTTTCACCTCCCAGTTGGCTTTTGTGGTAATACGGACAGATTCCCGTGATAAACCTAAATTTAATTAAATACTTTTTGGCGGTATGCGACATCAGTAAAATCTTACAGAGACCCCACAAAGTGACTAAAACCTTGTTTCAAACTTGTTTGCAAAATGAAACAGTCATAATAATTAAAAACTTATTAAAACCTCAACTATTAACAACTAATTACAAAAAGAAAAACTTTCGTCCCAACCCATACCAGAGCAAACGGTCCCAACCACAAACCCACCACCTCTTCAGGGGGGCCCTCCCGCCCCTGGATCTGCCACTGAGTTTGGGGAGCTTATGGTTAAACAAATTCTCACGTAACATTTGAACTTCAGATTCCAGATGAGGCTGCAAGAACTGTATATTATTTAAACTGAAAACACAGAGAAATATGTTCGAAAAAATCGTCTTGTAGGAAATGTTTGTCATTTAAAGCTAATTGAGGAATAGTAACTACTATTTGGAATGTCTCTTGCGAAAGGTAATACGGTTTTTAAATGCGATTAGAGGACTATGAAGAAAGAAAAAGAAAACAATAAGGTAGCTTCAAAAATCTATCTATCTATCTATCTATCTATATATATAAAAATAAGTTGTCTGTCTGTTACGGCTTGCTTGAACAATCAAATATCTTTGAAAAGACAACAGTATTAAAAGAGATTGAATTTCTTAAAGAGTAAAAAACTGGTAGCTTCAAAAATCTATCTATCTATCTATATAAAAATAAATTGTCTGTCCGTTACGGCTTGCTTGAATAGTCAAATATCTTTGAAAAGACAACAGTATTAAAAGAGATTGAATTTCTTAAAGAATAAAAAACTGGTAGCTTCAAAAATCTATCTATCTATCTATCTATATATATAAAAATAAGTTGTCTGTCCGTTACGGCTTGTAAAAATAAGTTGTCTGTGGATCTGTGGATGGATCAGGTGACGTCACCTGAAAAAACTGGATCAGGTGACGTCAAAACTGAAAAAACTAAAAAAAGGCAAAAACTACAAAAAAAACTAAAAACTAATAAAAAAAATAAAAAAGCTAAAAAACTAAAAAAACTAAAAAAAGGCAAAAACTACAAAAAAAACTAAAAACTAATAAAAAAGCTAAAAAACTAAAAAAACTAAAAAAAAGGCAAAAACTACAAAAAAAACTAAAAACTAATAAAAAAAATAAAAAAGCTAAAAAACTAAAAAAACTAAAAAAACTAAAAAAAGGTAAAAAACTAAAAAAACTAAAAACTAAAAAAAACTAAAAAAAAGGAAAAAACTGAAAAATAAGCTAAAATAAAGGTAAAAACCAATAAAAAACTAAAAAAAAAACTGAAAAAACTAAAAAAAGGCAAAAACTACAAAAAAAAACTAAAAACTAATAAAAAAGTAAAAAAGCTAAAAAACTAAAAAAACTAAAAAAACTAAAAAAAGGTAAAAAACTAAAAAAAATAAAAAATAAAAAAAACTACAAAAAAGGAAAAAACTGAAAAAGAAGCTAAAATAAAGGTAAAAACCAATAAAAAACTAAAAAGAAAAAAAGGAAAAAACTAAAAAAAATTTTCATCTAAAAAACTAAAAAAAACTAAAAAAGGTAAAAACTAAAAGAACTAAAAAAGAAAAAAATAAATGACGAAACTCAAAGAGAAAGCGACCAGGACAAAAGGAATGTTCGATTAGCAATCAACAAAGCACCGGGACACAGGGAGTATAAATGACGACCAGGACATAAGTAAAAAAAAAAAACTATCTATATATATAAAAATAAGTTGTCTGTGGATCTGTGGATCGTGGATCAGGTGACGTCACCTGAAAAAACTGGATCAGGTGACGTCAAAACTGAAAAAACTAAAAAAAGGCAAAAACTACAAAAAAAACTAAAAACTAATAAAAAAAATAAAAAAGCTAAAAAACTAAAAAAAACTAAAAAAAGGCAAAAACTACAAAAAAAACTAAAAACTAATAAAAAAGCTAAAAAACTAAAAAAACTAAAAAAAAGGCAAAAACTACAAAAAAAACTAAAAACTAATAAAAAAAATAAAAAAGCTAAAAAACTAAAAAAACTAAAAAAACTAAAAAAAGGTAAAAAACTAAAAAAACTAAAAACTAAAAAAAACTAAAAAAAAGGAAAAAACTGAAAAATAAGCTAAAATAAAGGTAAAAACCAATAAAAAACTAAAAAAAAAACTGAAAAAACTAAAAAAAGGCAAAAACTACAAAAAAACTAAAAACTAATAGAAAAAGTAAAAAAGCTAAAAAACTAAAAAAACTAAAAAAAGGTAAAAAACTTAAAAAAATAAAAAATAAAAAAAAACTAAAAAAAAAGGAAAAAACTGAAAAATAAGCTAACATAAAGGTAAAAACCAATAAAAAACTAAAAAGAAAAAAAGGAAAAAACTAAAAAAAATTTTCATCTAAAAAACTAAAAAAAACTAAAAAAGGTAAAAACTAAAAGAACTAAAAAAGAAAAAAATAAATGACGACACTCAAAGAGAAAGCGACCAGGACAAAAGGAATGTTCGATTAGCAATCAACAAAGCACCGGGACACAGGGAGTATAAATGACGACCAGGACATAAGTAAAAAAAAAAATTAACAAAACTAAAAAGAAGGTAAAAACTACAAAAAAACTAAAAAGAAAAAAAAACTAAAAACTAATAAAAAAACTAAAAAATCTAAAAATCTAAATAAACTAAAAAAGAAAAAAAAAGGAAAAAAATAAAGGAGAAAAACAAAACTAAAAAACGAATGTATATACAGACCGGTACACCGGGATACAAATGACGACCGGGACACAGGGAATATAAATGACGACCGGGACACAGGGACACAACTACAACGGGGACACCGGGGGATACAGGGGGATATAAATGACGACCGGGACAAAAAAACTAAAAAGAAAAAAAAACTAAAAACTAATAAAAAAACTAAAAAATCTAAAAATCTAAATAAGCTAAAAAAGAAAAAAAAGGAAAAAAATAAAGGAGAAAAACAAAACTAAAAAACGAATGTATATACAGACCGGGACACCGGGATACAAATGACGACCGGGACACAGGGAATATAAATGACGACCGGGACAAAGGGACACAACTACAACGGGGACACCGGGGGAAACAGGGGGATGTAAATGACGACCAGGACACCGGGACAGGGAATGGTCGATTAGCAATCACCATCAACAAAGCTCAAGGGCAATCATTAGAATCATGAGGTATAGATCTGAATACAGATTGTTTTCCCATGGACCATTATATGTTGCATGTTCAAGAGTCGGTAAACCTGACAATCTATTTATATGCAAAGACAATGGGACAGCAAAGAATGTTGTATATTCGCAAGTTTTACGTAGTTAAAACCATATATATCTATATATATATATATATATATATATATATATATATATATATATATATATATATATATATATATATATCTATATATATAAAAATAAGTTGTCTGTGGATGGATGGATGGATGTGTCAGGTGACGTCACCTGAAAAAACTGGATCAGGTGACGTCAAAACTGAAAAAACTAAAAAAAGGCAAAAACTACAAAAAAAACTAAAAACTAATAAAAAAAATAAAAAAGCTAAAAAACTAAAAAAACTATAAAGGTAAAAACCAATAAAAAACTAAAAAAAAAACTGAAAAAACTAAAAAAAGGCAAAAACTACAAAAAAAACTAAAAACTAATAAAAAAAGTAAAAAAGCTAAAAAACTAAAAAAACTAAAAAAAGGTAAAAAAAGGACAAAAGGAATGTTCGATTAGCAATCAACAAAGCACCGGGACACAAACTACAAAAAAAACTAAAAACTAATAAAAAAGCTAAAAAACTAAAAAAACTAAAAAAAAGGCAAAAACTACAAAAAAACTAAAAACTAATAAAAAAAATAAAAAAGCTAAAAAACTAAAAAAACTAAAAAAACTAAAAAAAGGTAAAAAACTAAAAAAACTAAAAACTAAAAAAAAACTAAAAAAGGTAAAAACTAAAAGAACTAAAAAAGAAAAAAATAAATGACGACACTCAAAGAGAAAGCGACCAGGACAAAAGGAATGTTCGATTAGCAATCAACAAAGCACCGGGACACAGGGAGTATAAATGACGACCAGGACACAAGTAAAAAAAAAAATTAACAAAACTAAAAAGAAGGTAAAAACTACAAAAAAACTAAAAAGAAAAAAAAACTAAAAACTAATAAAAAAACTAAAAAATCTAAAAATCTAAATAAACTAAAAAAGAAAAAAAAAAGGAAAAAAATAAAGGAGAAAAACAAAACTAAAAAACGAATGTATATACAGACCGGTACACCGGGATACAAATGGCGACCGGGACACAGGGAATATAAATGACGACCGGGACACAGGGACACAACTACAACGGGGACACCGGGGGAAACAGGGGGATATAAATGACGACCGGGACAAAAAAACTAAAAAGAAAAAAAAACTAAAAACTAATAAAAAAACTAAAAAATCTAAAAATCTAAATAAGCTAAAAAAGAAAAAAAAAGGAAAAAAATAAAGGAGAAAAACAAAACTAAAAAACGAATGTATATACAGACCGGGACACCGGGATACAAATGACGACCGGGACCCGGGACACAGGGAATATAAATGACGACCGGGACACAGGGACACAACTACAACGGGGACACCGGGGGAAACAGGGGGATGTAAATGACGACCGGGACACCGGGACAGGGAATGGTCGATTAGCAATCACCATCAACAAAGCTCAAGGGCAATCATTAGAATCATGAGGTATAGATCTGAATACAGATTGTTTTCCCATGGACCATTATATGTTGCATGTTCAAGAGTCGGTAAACCTGACAATCTATTTATATGCAAAGACAATGGGACAGCAAAGAATGTTGTATATTCGCAAGTTTTACGTAGTTAAAACCATATATATATATCTATCTATATTCACAGGTGGGACATAGGGACACAACTACAATGGCGCGTAACTATTATGGCGCGTAACGACTTACGCGCGCGGGGGGGCTTGGGGGGGGGGCGCGAAGCGCCCCCACCAACTAGGTGTTGGGGTGGCGCGAAGCGCCACCCCAACAGCTAGTATATAAAAATAAGTTGTCTGTCTGTGGATGTGTGGATGGATGTGTGGATGGATGTGTCAGGTGACGTCACCTGAAAAAACTGGATTAGGTGACGTCAAAACTGAAAAAACTAAAAAAAGGCAAAAACTACAAAAAAAAACTAAAAACTAATAAAAAAAATAAAAAAGCTAAAAAACTAAAAAAACTATAAAGGTAAAAACCAATAAAAAACTAAAAAAAAAACTGAAAAAACTAAAAAAAGGCAAAAACTACAAAAAAAAACTAAAAACTAATAAAAAAAGTAAAAAAGCTAAAAAACTAAAAAAACTAAAAAAACTAAAAAAAGGTAAAAAACTAAAAAAAATAAAAAATAAAAAAAAACTAAAAAAAAGGAAAAAACTGAAAAATAAGCTAAAATAAAGGTAAAAACCAATAAAAAACTAAAAAAAAAAAGGAAAAAACTAATAAATGACGACACTCAAAGAGAAAGCGACCAGGACAAAAAACTAAAAAAAAAGGCAAAAACTACAAAAAAACTAAAAACTAATAAAAAAAATAAAAAAGCTAAAAAACTAAAAAAACTAAAAAAAGGTAAAAAACTAAAAAAACTAAAAACTAAAAAAAAACTAAAAAAGGTAAAAACTAAAAGAACTAAAAAAGAAAAAAATAAATGACGACACTCAAAGAGAAAGCGACCAGGACAAAAGGAATGTTCGATTAGCAATCAACAAAGCACCGGGACACAGGGAGTATAAATGACGACCAGGACACAAGTAAAAAAAAAATTAACAAAACTAAAAAGAAGGTAAAAACTACAAAAAAACTAAAAAGAAAAAAAAACTAAAAACTAATAAAAAAACTAAAAAATCTAAAAATCTAAATAAACTAAAAAAGAAAAAAAAGGAAAAAAATAAAGGAGAAAAACAAAACTAAAAAACGAATGTATATACAGACCGGTACACCGGGATACAAATGACGACCGGGACACAGGGAATATAAATAACGACCGGGACACAGGGACACAACTACAACGGGGACACCGGGGGAAACAGGGGGATATAAATGACGACCGGGACAAAAAAACTAAAAAGAAATAAAAACTAAAAACTAATAAAAAAAACTAAAAAATCTAAAAATCTAAATAAGCTAAAAAAGAAAAAAAAAGGAAAAAAATAAAGGAGAAAAACAAAACTAAAAAACGAATGTATATACAGACCGGGACACCGGGATACAAATGATGACCGGGACGCGGGACACAGGGAATATAAATGACGACCGGGACACAGGGACACAACTACAACGGGGACACCGGGGGAAACAGGGGGATAACCTGACAATCTATTTATATGCAAAGACAATGGGACAGCAAAGAATGTTGTATATTCGCAAGTTTTACGTAGTTAAAACCATATATATATATATATATCTATATTCACAGGTGGGACATAGGGACACAACTACAATGGCGCGTAACTATTATGGCGCGTAACGACTTACGCGCGCGGGGGGGCTTGGGAGGAGCGCGAAGCGCCACCACCAACTAGGTGTTGGGGTGGCGCGAAGCGCCACCCCAACAGCTAGTATATATATATATATCTATATTCACAGGTGGGACATAGGGACACAACTACAATGGCGCGTAACTATTATGGCGCGTAACGACTTACGCGCGCGGGGGGGCTTGGGGGGGGCGCGAAGCGCCCCCACCAACTAGGTGTTGGGGTGGCGCGAAGCGCCACCCCAACAGCTAGTATATATATATATCTATATATATAAAAATAAGTTGTCTGTGTGTGGATCTGTGGATCAGTTGACGTCATGTTTGTTCGCATATGACGTCTGAATTATTTCACACTAATACAAAAGAAGAAAAAAACTAAAAAAGGTAAAAACTACAAAAAAAAACTACAAAGAAAAAAAAACTAAAAAAGCTAAAAAACTAAAAAAAAACTAAAAAAAGGTAAAAATCTAATAACTAAAAAAAAACTGAAAAAAATAAAAAAAAGGCAAAAACTACAAAAAAAATAAAAACTAATAAAAAAACTAAAAAAGCTAAAAAACTAAAAAAACTAAAAAAAACTAAAAAAAGGTAAAAAACTAAAAAAAACTAAAAACTAAAAAAGAAAAAAACTAAAAAAAAGGAAAAAACTGAAAAATAAAAGAGAAAAAGAAAACTAAAAAAATATGAATAAATATATATAAAAATAAGTTGTTTGTGGGTTATGTCTGTCTGTCTGTCTGTCGAGTGACGTCGTGTTTGTCCGCATATGACGTCTGAATTATTTCACACTAATACAAAAGAAGAAAAAAAACTAAAAAAGGTTAAAAACTACAAAAAAAACTAAAAAGAAAAAAAAATAAAAAAGCTAAAAAACTAAAAAAAACTAAAAAAAGGTAAAAAACGAAAAACTAAAAAAAACTGAAAAAACTAAAAAAGGCAAAAACTAAAAAAAAACTAAAAACTAATAAAAAAACTAAAAAAGCTAAAAAACTAAAAAAACTAAAAAAACTAAAAAAAGGTAAAAAACAAAAAAAAAACTAAAAACTAAAAAAGAAAAAACTAAAAAAAAGGAAAAAACTGAAAAATAAGAGAAAAAGAAAAGTAAAAAAATATTAATAAATATAAAAAATATAAATATAAATATAATACAAATTAGCAATCAACAAAGCACCGAGACACAATCACCATCAACAAAGCTCAAGGGCAATCATTAGAATCATGAGGTATAGATCTGAATACGGATTGTTTTCCCATGGACCATTATATGTTGCATGTTCAAGAGTCGGTAAACCTGACAATCTATTTATATGCACAGACAATGGGACAGCAAAGAATGTTGTATATTCGCAAGTTTTACGTAGTTAAAAACATATATATATATATATATATATATATATATATATATATATATATATATATATATATATATATATATATATATATATATATATATATATATCTATATATATAAAAATAAGTTGTCTGTGGATGGATGGATGGATGGATGTGTGGATGGATGTGTCAGGTGACGTCACCTGAAAAAACTGGATTAGGTGACGTCAAAACTGAAAAAACTAAAAAAAGGCAAAAACTACAAAAAAAAACTAAAAACTAATAAAAAAAATAAAAAAGCTAAAAAACTAAAAAAACTATAAAGGTAAAAACCAATAAAAAACTAAAAAAAAAACTGAAAAAACTAAAAAAAGGCAAAAACTACAAAAAAAAACTAAAAACTAATAAAAAAAGTAAAAAAGCTAAAAAACTAAAAAAACTAAAAAAACTAAAAAAAGGTAAAAAAATAAAAAAAATAAAAAATAAAAAAAAACTAAAAAAAAGGAAAAAACTGAAAAATAAGCTAAAATAAAGGTAAAAACCAATAAAAAACTAAAAAAAAAAAAGGAAAAAACTAATAAATGACGACACTGAAAGAGAAAGCGACCAGGACAAAAAACTAAAAAAAAAGGCAAAAACTACAAAAAAACTAAAAACTAATAAAAAAAATAAAAAAGCTAAAAAACTAAAAAAACTAAAAAAAGGTAAAAAACTAAAAAAACTAAAAACTAAAAAAAAACTAAAAAAGGTAAAAACTAAAAGAACTAAAAAAGAAAAAAATAAATGACGACACTCAAAGAGAAAGCGACCAGGACAAAAGGAATGTTCGATTAGCAATCAACAAAGCACCGGGACACAGGGAGTATAAATGACGACCAGGACACAAGTAAAAAAAAAAATTAACAAAACTAAAAAGAAGGTAAAAACTACAAAAAAACTAAAAAGAAAAAAAAACTAAAAACTAATAAAAAAACTAAAAAATCTAAAAATCTAAATAAACTAAAAAAGAAAAAAAAAGGAAAAAAATAAAGGAGAAAAACAAAACTAAAAAACGAATGTATATACAGACCGGTACACCGGGATACAAATGACGACCGGGACACAGGGAATATAAATAACGACCGGGACACAGGGACACAACTACAACGGGGACACCGGGGGAAACAGGGGGATATAAATGACGACCGGGACAAAAAAACTAAAAAGAAATAAAAACTAAAAACTAATAAAAAAAACTAAAAAATCTAAAAATCTAAATAAGCTAAAAAAGAAAAAAAAAGGAAAAAAATAAAGGAGAAAAACAAAACTAAAAAACGAATGTATATACAGACCGGGACACCGGGATACAAATGATGACCGGGACGCGGGACACAGGGAATATAAATGACGACCGGGACACAGGGACACAACTACAACGGGGACACCGGGGGAAACAGGGGGATAACCTGACAATCTATTTATATGCAAAGACAATGGGACAGCAAAGAATGTTGTATATTCGCAAGTTTTACGTAGTTAAAACCATATATATATATATATATCTATATTCACAGGTGGGACATAGGGACACAACTACAATGGCGCGTAACTATTATGGCGCGTAACGACTTACGCGCGCGGGGGGGCTTGGGGGGGGCGCGAAGCGCCCCCACCAACTAGGTGTTGGGGTGGCGCGAAGCGCCACCCCAACAGCTAGTATATATATATATATATATATATATATATATATATATATATATATATATATATATATATATATATATATATATATATATATATATATATATATCTATCTATATTCACAGGTGGGACATAGGGACACAACTACAATGGCGCGTAACTGATATGGCGCGTAACGACTTACGCGCGCGGGGGGACTGGGGGGGGGGCGCGAAGCGCCCCCACCAACTAGGTGTTGGGGTGGCGCGAAGCGCCACCCCAACAGCTAGTAGATATATATATATATATATATATATATATATATATATATATATATATCTATATATATATAAAAATAAGTTGTCTGTCTGTCTGTGGATCAGGTGACGTCATGTTTCTGTGTCCACTGACGTCATGAAATTAGTTGTCGTCATTTTTGCTTTGACGGTGACGTCATTCAAGATATTTAAGACATATGTTCACGTAGAAATCTATTAATGTTTAAGTTTACAATGACTGATGAACTTACCATGGCAAAAGCCGATGAAGATGCTCAAAGATTCTATGCCAAAAAACTTGCTGCTGATAGAGAAAGTCAGAAAAGAAAGCGTGCCGAGGAATCAAAAGAACAGCAAGGAAACAGGCTTGAGGCTAAAGAACGCAAAACCGCGCAGTTAGATGAAGATCCACCTGGGCAGCGAGAGTCAAAACATATCAAAACTGAAAATGATAGCGATGATGATTGGGTTTGGGATTTTGACTTGGATAAGGTCATCAATGCCTACCAGATTTTAGTTAAAAAAAAACAAAGGTTCGGCGATATGTATTTCATAGTGAAGCTGAAAAATAAAGAAGAAAAAGAAAACTGAAAAAAGAAAAAATGTAAAAAACTAAAAAATACTAAAAAGAAAAACACTCAAAGAGAAATTACAGACCGGGACACAAATGACGACCGGGACAGAGGGAATATAAATAACGACCGGGACACTCAAAGAGAAATTACAGACTGGGATACCGGGACACAAATGACGACCGGGAGTGATCTATTGTCGTATGTACAAAATAACATTTCCAAGTTAACGTCGGAACAAAAAGACATTTATGATACGATACTCAATTTCAGGACGTATACAACTACCTGCTGATTTCTGTAATTTAGTGACGTCCAAAAATGAATTGATTGAAAAAGTATTTCCGAATATTCTAAAAAATTATAAAAATAATAAATGGCTAAGTGAAAGAGCGATTCTTGCACCCAAAAATATAGACGTCCACGAAATCAACACTATATTTTTGACCAAGATTCGAGACCAGGCAGTCCTTTACAAGTCAGTCGACACAGTTTTGGAACCAAATGAAGCGGTTAATTATCCATCAAAATTTTTAAATTCCATAGATCCTTCAGAGTTTCCACCACACGTGCTACAACTAAAAATAGGTGTACCAATAATACTTTTAAGAAATATCAACCCACCAAAGCTTTGCAATGGCACGCGACTTGCCGTAAAAAAAACAATGGAAAACCTAATAGAGGCCACAATCTTGACAGGGCCTTTTGAGGGTGAGGCTGTTCTTATTCCTCGTATTCCCATGATTCCAACGGATCTGCCTTTTCAATTTAAAAGATTGCAATTCCCAATTCGATTAGCATTTCCAATCACCATTAACAAAGCTCAAGGTCAATCATTAGAAAAATGTGGTATAGATCTTAATACTGATTGTTTTTCCCATGGACAATTGTACGTTGCATGTTCGAGGGTCGGTAAACCTGACAATCTATTTATATGCAGCGACAATTGGACAGCGAAGAATGTTGTATATTCGCAAGTTTTACGCAGTTAATTTATACTGTATCTATCTATCTATCTATATAAAAACGAGTTGTGTGTATGCATGTTTGTTTGTTTGTAAAAAGAGCGTTTGCATATGACGTCATTATTAGTACATACGGCTTTCTATATGCACAGACAATGGGAAAGCCAAGAATGTTGTATATTCGCAATTTTTACGCAGTTTGAAACACATATATAAATCTATCTATATTCACAGGTTGGACACAGGGACACAACTACAATGGCGCGTAACTAATATGGCGCGTAACAACTTACGCGCGCGGGGGGGCTTGGGGGGGCGCGAAGCGCCCCACCAACTAGGTGTTGGGGTGGCGCGAAGCGCCACCCCAACAGCTAGTATATATATATATATATATATATATATATATATATATATATATATATATATATATATATATATATATATATATATATATATATATATATATATATATATATATATATATACATATATATATATATATATATATATATATATATATATATATATATATATATATATATATATATATATATATATATATATATATCTATATATATAAAAATAAGTTGTCTGTCTGTGTGTCTGTCTGTCAGGTGACGTCATGTTTCTGTGTCGACTGACGTCATGAAGTAAGTTGTCGTCATTTTTGCTATGACGGTGACGTCATTAACGGTATTTAAGACATTTGTTCACGGAAAAATGTTTAATTGTAAAATGACTGAAGAACCTACAATGGCAACAGCCGAGGAAGCTGCTCAAAGAGTTTATGCCAAAAAACTTGCTGCTGATAGAGAAAGTAAGAAAAGAAAGCGTTCCGAGGAATCACAAGAACAGCAAGAAAACAGGCTTGCAGCTGATAGAGAAAGTAAGAAAAGAAAGCGTGCCGGGGAATCACAAGAACAGCAAGAAAACAGGCTTGCGGCTAAAGAATGCAAAACCGCGCAGTTAGATGAAAATCCACCTGGACAGCGAGAGTCAAAACATATCAAAACTGAAAATGATAGCGATGATGATTGGGTTTGGGATTTTGACTTGGATAAGGTCATCAATGCCTACCAGATTTAAGTTAAAAAAACAAAGGTTCGTCGATATGTACTTCATAGTGACGCTGAAAAATAAAGAAGAAAAAGAAAACTGAAAAAAGAAAAAAGGTAAAAACTAAAACAAAACTAAAAAGAAAAAACACTCAAAGAGAAATTACAGACCGGGACACAAATGACGACCGAGACAGAGGGAATATAAGTGACGAGCGGGAACCTCAAAGAGAAATTACAGACTGGGACACCCGGACACAAATCACGACCGGGACACAGGGAATATAAATGACGACCGGGACATAGGGACAAAACTACAGCGGGGACGCCGGGGGCACAGGCGGGATATATAAATGACGACTGGGACACAGGGATTGTTCGAATAGAAATTACAGACCGGGACACCGGGACACAAATGACGACCAGGACACCGGGACACAGGGAATATAAATGACGACCGGGACACTCAATGAGAAATTACAAACTGGGACACCGGGACACAAATGACGACCGGGACACAGGGAATATAAATGACGACCGGGACACAGGGACACATCATTAGAATAATGAGGTATAGATCTGAATATGGATTGTTTTTCCCATGCACAATTATATGCTGCATGTTCAAGAGTCAGTAAACCTGACAATCTATTTATATGCACAGACAATGGGACAGCGAAGAATGTTGTATATTCGCATGTTTTACGTAGTTAAAAACATATATTTATATCTATCTTTATTCACAGGTGGGACATAGGGACACAACTACAATGGCGCGTAACGACTTACCCGCTTGGGGGGGCTCGGGGGGGGCGCGAAGCGCCCACAAACTAGGTGTTGGGGTGGCGCGAAGCGCCACCCCAACAGCTAGTATATTTTTATATATATATGTATATATATATATATATATATATATATAAATACTAGCTGTTGGGGTGGCGCTTCGCGCCACCCCAACACCTAGTTGGTGGGGCGCTTCGCGCCCCCCCAAGCCCCCCCGCGCGCGTATGTCGTTACGCGCCATATTAGTTACGCGCCATTGTAGTTGTGTCCCTGTGTCCCACCTGTGAATATAGATAGATTTATATATTTGTTTCAAACTACGTAAAAATTGCGAATATACAACATTTTTGGCTTTCCCACTACTGGGAGCTTTCCGTTTCCAATTGCCAGCAATTGATCTGAAAATGTTTGACCAGAGTCATCGTTTTGCAATCGGACACGCATATTTGTAGTTAATTTTAATATTTTTACGTGTGCCCATAAATTAGAATTTTTCAGGCAAGCATTCATTTCGTCTGCAGGAGTTAAACTACGAAAAATTGCGAATATACAACATTCTTGGCTTTCCCATTGTCTGTGCATATACAAAGCCGTATGTACTAATAATGACGTCATATGCAAACGCTCTTTTACAAACAAACAAACATGCATACTTAACCGCTTCAATTGGTTCCAAAACTGTGTCGATTGACTTGTAAAGGACTGCCTGGTCTCGAATCTTGGTCAAAACAATATTGTTGATTTCGTGGACGTCTATATTTTTGGGTGCAAGAATCGCTCTTTCACTTAGCCATTTATTATTTTTATAATTTTTTAGAATATTCGGAAATACTTTTTCAATCAATTCATTTTTGGACGTCACTAAATTACAGAAATCAGCAGGTAGTTGTATACGTCCTGAAATTGAGTATCGTATCATAAATGTCTTTTTGTTCCGACGTTAACTTGGAAATGTTATTTTGTACATACGACAATAGATCACTCCCGGTCGTCATTTGTGTCCGGTATCCCAGTCTGTAATTTCTCTTTGAGTGTCCCGGTCGTTATTTATATTCCCTCTGTCCCGGTCGTCATTTGTGTCCCGGTCTGTAATTTCTCTTTGAGTGTTTTTCTTTTTAGTATTTTTTAGTTTTTTACATTTTTTCTTTTTTCAGTTTTCTTTTCTTCTTTATTTTTCAGCTTCACTATGAAATACATATCGCCGAACCTTTGTTTTTTTTTAACTAAAATCTGGTAGGCATTGATGACCTTATCCAAGTCAAAATCCCAAACCCAATCATCATCGCTATCATTTTCAGTTTTGATATGTTTTGACTCTCGCTGCCCAGGTGGATCTTCATCTAACTGCGCGGTTTTGCGTTCTTTAGCCTCAAGCCTGTTTCCTTGCTGTTCTTTTGATTCCTCGGCACGCTTTCTTTTCTGACTTTCTCTATCAGCAGCAAGTTTTTTGGCATAGAATCTTTGAGCATCTTCATCGGCTTTTGCCATGGTAAGTTCATCAGTCATTGTAAACTTAAACATTAATAGATTTCTACGTGAACATATGTCTTAAATATCTTGAATGACGTCACCGTCAAAGCAAAAATGACGACAACTAATTTCATGACGTCAGTGGACACAGAAACATGACGTCACCTGATCCACAGACAGACAGACAACTTATTTTTATATATATATAGATATATATATATATATATATATATATATATATATATATATATATATATATATATATCTACTAGCTGTTGGGGTGGCGCTTCGCGCCACCCCAACACCTAGTTGGTGGGGGCGCTTCGCGCCCCCCCCCCAGCCCCCCGCGCGCGTAAGTCGTTACGCGCCATATCAGTTACGCGCCATTGTAGTTGTGTCCCTATGTCCCACCTGTGAATATAGATAGATATATATATATATATATATATATATATATATATATATATATATATATATATATATTATATATATATATATATATATATATATATATATATATATATATATATATATATATATATATATATATATATATATATATATATATATATATATATATATATTTATATATATATATATATATATATATATATATATATATATATATATATATATATATATATATATATATATATATATATATGTTTTTAACTACGTAAAACTTGCGAATATACAACATTCTTTGCTGTCCCATTGTCTGTGCATATAAATAGATTGTCAGGTTTACCGACTCTTGAACATGCAACATATAATGGTCCATGGGAAAACAATCCGTATTCAGATCTATACCTCATGATTCTAATGATTGCCCTTGAGCTTTGTTGATGGTGATTGCTAATCGACCATTCCCTGAGTCGCCATCGTCATTTATATATCCCCCTGTGCACCCCGGCGTCCCCTTTGTAGTTATGTCCCTGTGTCCCGGTCGTCATTTATATTCCCTGTGTCCCGGTCGTCATTTGTGTCCCGGTGTTCCAGTCTGTGATTTCTCTTTGAGTGTCCCGGGCGTCATTTATATTCCTTGTGTCCCGGTGTCCCGGTCGTCATTTATATCCCCCTGTGCCCCCCAGCG